>NW_022680770.1:0-76150 GCF_009764315.1 Trachypithecus francoisi
CACAGAGACACTACCAGTGGGAATGCGTAGTCGGGAGTGGGGCAGCTGGTCTTCCATCCCGAGGGGCTGGGGGAGGTGCTGCCTGGTCAACAGAAAGGTGTGGAGGCTCACAGGGAAACGGGGAAGAAAGCCTGGGCTCCTCTCCTTATGATGGTGCCGGAGATGTCAGCAATGGGACCTGGCCCGTTTTCCTTCTCCAGCCTGCGGGCGGTAAGGGTGGTCCTGCTGCAGCTGCGATGGGAGAGGGGCTGTGGGTTGTCTCTGCCATTCTCCCCGCCCCCTCCCCAGAGAAAAGCAGAGCCTCCACTGACTGAAGTGATCAGTCAGGGGAAGGGGGGCTGTGCTGGGAGCCCAGGTCAGCAGGCCCTGTGCAGTGAGGAGTAGCAGGGGCAGGGACCCGCGTGGAAAACTGGCCACCTGTTCCTAAGACAGCCTTGCCGTGCTGAGGGCCTGCTGTTAGTCCTTAATCCCTTTGCTCCAGCTTAGCCTGAGGGCAACAGGAGCGGGACTGTAGAGCAGCAAAACCTGCGGGCCTGCCTGTGCCCTCTGGGATCACTGTCTCAGGGAAGGGCAGGGCTACCACTCGCCTGAGAGTACAGGCGGCACTGCAGTGGTCACGCCAGGCTCCCAGGCCAGTGAGCCTTGTCTGTCCAGGTGCAGTGGAGGCGAAGCCCGCGACCTGTCGCTGCTCAGCCCCATGGATTCAGACCCTTTCCTAGGGACATGTGAGGGAGCCTGGCCTCCACTGTTGCTGGAGCTGCAGCCCCTGTTGCTACCAGGATTCCCAGGACCCAAGATCTCTGGACTCTGCCTGGGTCTGAGCAGCAGCTCTGCCCGAACTCCTTGTAGCTCTTCGTGTCAGTCTGGAGGCCCTGGCGGTGCCAGGGGGTTCATGGTGGATCTTCTGAGCCCAAGGTCACAAAGGGCTGGAAGAAGTGTGGGACCCCGAGGGCTCTCCCTTACTCACCGTTTCCCGGCAGTGGGGAGCCTCCTCCTGAGTCTGTGCCAGTCCTGAGTGGGTGACTGTCCTACCTCACTCTTCTCTATTCATTGTGGGTTGTGTTGCTTCCTTGATTAACCCCAGTGTGTCCACCTGGCCCATCCAGTTGAGTAGCTACTATTCACTTGTTCCTCTTTCTTTTCTCCATGAACGAAGTGCATACTGGCTGCTTCTACTCAGCCATCTTGAGCCCCAATCTCAGTATTTCCATTTCATTAGACTACCTAGGAAAAAATGAGTAAACTAGTTTTAGCCATTGGACACTCACTATGGTAGATTTTGCAGCAGAACAACCTTCTTGATGAGTCTGCCACATATGGAGTGCACAGCATTAGAAGCCGTTATCACATACATTCCGGTAACTTTTGTTTTGCATAAATATTCCGTCAGTTTTATCAAAATGGTTTGTTATCCTTGATTTGTTTTTCCCAACATTGTATAAATAGGATATCCACTCATTTTGTAAGCTATTTAGGTCAGCCTTCCAGAGGCAGTAAAATAGATGATGAATTTCAAAGTTACGTACAAAATAGTTTAGCAGCCCAATATTTTTGAAAGGCATATTGTTTTACATAGAAAATAAAATGAAACAAATGTTTTCTCACTATTGATAGACTCACACCTGTACTGACACTGTATTCTTTTATTAGTTGACGTTGATCAGTTATTCCAGAAAATATGGTCAAGGTTGTATTAACTGACCTTTGCTGACTCCATGTGTCTGTGGAACTTTATATATGTTTCATAATATCTGACTTTAGAACTTAACGTATTAACCAACTATTGAATCTGATTTATATAAGTCATTTTATATAACATATCCTCTGAAATATACACAATCAGGGTCAAGACTCTTGTGTTCCTTGTCTCCTCTCTGTCTTCGTCTTTATACCTGTGGACCAAAAAGTGCATGGGCCTGGTATCCTGGATCCTATTGATTATGCAGATTACATTGATTAGTCTTTTAATCATTTATACTTCTTAATTGCTTCTGCATCTAGCAGAAAACATTAGACGCAGGCATTAATATTTTGTTATACAAGTCACAGGAGAAATTTAGTAGAAATTCTTTGTGTTTGTGACAGAAGTGAGTAAAGGTAATACTTTTTTTTTTTTTTTTAATGTGTCTCCAAATGCCAACGTCTACCCAGGAAGAAGAAAAGGACATTTGTCCCAACATTTGCATTATTTCCTAAATATAGAACTCTTTGGATGATTTTTAATTTAACAACTTTCTTGAAAAAGCTTAATGCACATAACATTTAAATAAAGAAAAACATAATTTATGTAACTAAACAAAGTTAGTGCTGTATGAGTAAATACTAACAGATCATTCACCGGTAAGTGCCTACATCTTTCCTAATTTAAGCTTGGGGCTACATTCTGGATTCACACATTCTTGCCCAAAGGTAAATTATTGTTAAAAGGTAAAGAGAATATCCATTCAGCTGTTTTTGGGTGAGGATATGATGTATTTTAGCCATACAAGTAGTGTAAATTTTAGCGTGTACATTTTTATTTTAGATGAATTTAGAAACTGAAGCCTGACCTATACAGATTACTTAAGTTAAAAATGATTTGCCAAATGTAAACATAGTAATCTGAAGAATGATAGATTAAATGTAAAATTCAATATCTGAAATAGATTTCCTTTGCTTTTTAAGAAAAAAGTGTCACCTAGGGGAAAAATATGTCTTCTCAAATCAAAGTTTAGATTATACACTGTAATACAAAATTTTACCTTAAAAGAAATACAAATCTTGGCCGGGCGCGGTGGCTCAAGCCTGTAATCCCAGCACTTTGGGAGGCCGAGACGGGCGGATTACGAGGTCAGGAGATCGAGACAATCTTGGCTAACACGGTGAAACCCCGTCTCTACTAAAAAAAAAATACAAAAACTAGCCGGGCGAGGTGGCGGGCGCCTGTAGTCCCAGCTACTCGGGAGGCTGAGGCAGGGGAATGGCGTAAACCCGGGAGGCGGAGCTTGCAGTGAGCTGAGATCCGGCCACTGCGCTCCAGTCCGGGCGACAGAGCAAGACTCCACCTCAAAAAAAACAAAACAAAACAAAAAAAACAAAAAAGAAAGAAAGAAAGAAAGAAATACAAATCTTAAGTTCTAAAACGAAAAAGTAAGCAATGAAGCAACACTCTACATGGGTTAGTATCACTGTTATTTCAGGAAGCAAAGTAAAAGAGGGTGTGAACATTTCTATACATCAACATTCACAAAAGTATCTTTGTAATGTAGTGGGTGTAAGAATGACTTGATAGGACTTCAGAAAAATGTAAATCTCTGTGATTTCTCCCGGAGATTCTGACTCATTAATATGCAGTAGGGCCCAACAATCTGTGTTTTAAATAAACAAATCATATAATACAGAGACCACTTCAAGACTCACTGATAGGGGAATGATTTTCTGTTTTTCCATGTATGTGGGCTTTCTTTAATTTTAAAATCAAATGTATGTCTAAGTATTGATATTATTTATTTTAGAAATTGACTTCTCTTAATTACACCGAAGGAAGTTTTGTTGTTGTTTTGTTTTGCTTTTTGATGAGTCATCACAGATATTTGGAAATAATTCCCAACATTAGAATTAACGTATAACACATATTTTTCAAGTGACTGCTATTTGTTTGCTACTTTGCTAAGCTATGCAACCAAAATGTTAAAAATCCTTGCTTTCTGAGGGTGTTTAATCTGGCTAGGTCATTAAAGCACCTAGATCAAAATGTTAAAGAGTCTAAAAGATTATAAGATGGTATATTCTAAGACTCTCAAGACTCCATTGGTAAATAAAGACCGTTAAATTAGGAATCAGAAAACATGACTTCGGTTACTCTCTGTACCTCTTAACAGTTCTCCACTGTGTGTAAGTCTTTTAACATTTGCACTGAATCTACCTTGTATCCATTACAATTAGTATGAAAATATTCCACTTTTACAAACCACTAGCTTACAGTGCGATATGTGTGCAATAATCTGTATAAAATATCATGTTATAAATACTTTAATAAACATATGATAATATGATTTGTAAGGGTTTTAGGAGCTAAAGTCTAAAATATATTAAAATGCTGAGGTAATAGAAGAATATATGGGAAAATTAATGCAAAGAAAAGATTTGAACACCTAGAAAAATGGTGAGCACAGCTGGTTATGAAAAAGTGGAATTCTGAGATACTTTTGGGAACACTCTCAAAAATATTTGTAATATTAAAGCAAAATTAGAGAGGTCTCCCACATGCTATAATTTAAGGCATTATTTTCATAGTCTATGTGTTCTTTTTATTGTCAGGGTTATTCATGACCTATATATTTACATATAAAACCTAACAGTAAATTAATAGCAATGAAATATTATACATGCATAAGGGAATGAATTATGGTTACTAAGGGAAACCTTAGTTTAAATTTCCTTCTTTCACTATATGAAAATCTCAACTCTAACAATTTATTCACAGAAAATTGTATTTTAAATTTATATACATTAATTATATCAAATTAAATTGTAGAGATCATAACCTAGTCTTATTTCTGCTAATGTTTCTACTGACTGCTTGTAAAGAATTCTGCATCTAAAATTCAGTGTATTAATTATCCAATCCTTATCAAATAGATCTACAAGTAAAGCAGCACATTAAAAGCTTTATGCAAGGAAGCAAAAGTAAGGTAAAGCCCTAATGTTGAAGGAGCATAAAATCTAGTTGTAGGGATAAGATACGCACTGGCAAGATTCGTATGGAAGTAGAATCACTGTGTAACTAACATTAGCAAAATTGACCACATAAAAGTTACAGCAGTTCAAAAGTGAAACGTGTCTTATAAACTGGACTACCCTGAGAAAGTGGAAGACTTGACTCACACATTCAAGATAGGCTTTACATTGGCAGGGAGGGCATTTCAACATGGCCCATTGGTATGTGTAAAATACAGTGATAGCAATATTGGAGTAAATAGCACACGGATTATTCTCTCAATTGGGCATCAGAGCCTATGGCCTAATGAAGAAATGAGCTCCTTTTCTGTGTTAGTCATTCTTCAAATATGGGGCAGTTTCTGTGCTTCTGGTGTTGGCACTGGCTCTATAGTCCCCCTGCCTGTGTCCCTGCAATTACTTGCTGACTCACTTTGGGTTTTTTTGATATTGTTGTTGTCTTTGCTGCAAATGACAAGATTTCATTCTTTATAATGTATAAATAATATTTTACAGTGTATATATACCACATTTTAAAAATTTATGTATCCATTGATAGGCACTTAGGCGAATCTCTCTCTATTGTCTTCTGTGCCATCCCTTTAACATCTACATGTCTGTCTTCATTTTTACATATTTGATAGCAGATGACATGAATTGATGCCCCAGATCAAATTTCAGAAATCTGCCAACAAGAAAATATCATTGTTAACGGTTTGATGTAGTACCTTACACACACACACACACACATACACACACACATACACACACACATCTATATGCACACACCACAAACATCATTGTTAACAGTTTGATATAGTACCCCCCCATACACACACTTCTATATGCACACACCACTTCTTTAAATAGTAAAATTTGGTTGTTACTCTTAACAATTTTTTTCCACATAATAAACTTCCTCCTGGCATGTTTATTCATTGCTTGTCAATAAGGCTTCTCAAACTTTGGTTTCCTAATCTGCAAAATGGGGCCAGTAATAGCTCACAAGTTTGTTTTAAGAATTGAATTGAATGAGATGACATTTGGAAAAAGCTTCAAGCACAGTCTCTGGGCCTCAGTACCTTCACATGAGTTATGTTTCTAAATTTCCAATTGCTGAGCTCTGACCTATATGGAAATGTTCCATGTCTGCCTCTTGGATTCTTCTTGCAAGACATTTGCCTGAGGAATGACTAGAAGTTGCCAAACCCATTTGTTCACTGATTCATACTATCACATAACCTCAAGCTGTCATTTTCAGATCACACACACCCAGATACCACATCTCTATCCATTTATTTATTAAAGGAAC
The DNA here is from genome assembly GCF_009764315.1 of Trachypithecus francoisi. Taxonomy (NCBI): domain Eukaryota; kingdom Metazoa; phylum Chordata; class Mammalia; order Primates; family Cercopithecidae; genus Trachypithecus; species Trachypithecus francoisi. The sequence goes on from NW_022680770.1 coordinate 6,011, forward strand.
AGGGTTTTGCTATGTTGCCCGGGCTGATCTCAAACTCCTGGTCTCAAGCCATCCTCCCTCTTTGACCTCTCAAATTTCTGGTGTTACAGGTGTAAGCCACTATGTCTGGCCCACATCTCTCTTTCTGAATAAAAAATTCCAATTTTTTGAATATGATTTCTAAGACGCATTAATATCATGGGTATTGTGAGCATGGACATTGAAGTGAATTGAAAGATGATGTCATAATTTAACATTCAGAACTGGGCAATGACACATATGGAAAAAAAGATATTGCAAGGAGGAATTGTTTGTTGGGAAGTAGGAAATATGGGTAATGGAAATATAAGGTTGGTTCTAGATATATTTTACTTGATATTCCAGGAGGCCATCACAGCAGAAACATTAAGAAGATATGTGAAAATAAACCCAGAGCTCAGAGAAGAGGACTGCAGAAGGCATGTCTGTAATTTAGGAATTACTTACACACCTGTCATGGGACAAATCATGATAATGCATGAATTCTCAAAATCTGATATGAAAAATATGATACATCCTTGAATATTTTCATAGTCAATTGTAAGTAATCTTGAATTTGAGTCTCAGTTTTTCCACTTGCTGTACAGTTTGGATATAGTACTCACTTTCCTCATCGAGGACCTGGGAAAAAATCTAAGACTGTCCTCTTTCAAGGAAAAATAGTAGAGAACGTGACTGAACCAGGAACTGAGGCATGGGTCACAGAAGGCCTACGGAATATAAAGGATTAATATTCAGTGAGTGCTTACCATGTGTTATACACCCCTCTATTATTTCCAATGTGTTTACTCATTTAATCCTAACGAAAATTCTGTGAGTCATGCTGTCATTAGCCTCATTTGACAGATGAGGACGTTGGAGCACAGGGAACTTCATACACATGCCAGGGTCCCTATGGTGAGTGGCATGAGATCCTGGACAGCCTGACTCCAAGTCTGAGCTCTGAACCCTTACTGACTCGAAAACAGTAAAACTACATGTGAAATGTCTGTGTTAGGAAAATGGAAAAGGAAATCAACAATCAAAGTAAAATCAGTGTCCTGGGCAGTACATTGCCTAGAAGAATAAAAGAACATTTCCACTGATATGGTCCCTAGGGGAATAATTTTGAATCCCAGGGAGAACATTAAGCAAAAGAGAAAAATTAGGAACGTTAAGAGCAGTTTGCATTCTAGATATCAATGAAGCTGCCTGAGGAAAGACGATTCGTTTTTCACAGAGTATCTTTGTACTTCGAGTCAAATGAAATAATGGACCACAGAGTTTAAAAAAAAAAAAAAACCTATAGCAGTAGTTTAATTATATTTTAATAATAATAATAAATATACTAAGATATATTAAACACTGAATAATGTAGGCAGTTTATCAGCTGGTTATACATACTGCACTTTTTTAAAGTATACATTGCATACCTTAAGGGTAAGAAACCTGTCTTCGGCTTTTCTTTCATGCTTGTAATGTCGGACATATTTTGCTCATTCTATAGGGGATGCTCGCTGACTTTATTAGTTGATTGAATATTTTGATAACATAGTTCCTTTACTATTTTTAAAGACTCTGTGAATGGAGTATAATTTTATTTTGCTTACAAATATTTTGCTCTAATACAATGCTGCAAATATTTAAAAAGTCTTTCTATGATTCTTTGATTGAGCTATTCATTCATTTATTCTTCCATTCATTCAACATATATTACAAGCAGCAAATCCCATCTTCTTCTTTTTTTTTTTTTTTTTTATGACAGAGTCTTGCTCTGTTGCCCAGACTGGAGTACAGTGGCGCGATCTTGGCTCACTGCAAGCTCTGCCTCCCGGGTTCCCGCCATTCTCCTGCCTCAGCCTCCTGAGTAGCTGGGACTACAGGCACCGGCCACCACACCCGCCTAATTTTTTGCGTTTTTAGTAGAGAGGGGATTTCACCGTGTTAGCCAGGATGGTCTCCATCTCCTGACCTCGTGATCCCCTCGCCTCGGCCTCCCAAAGTGCTGGGATGACAGGCGTGAGCCACCGCGCCCGGCCCAGATCCCATCTTCTGTCATCTATGCAAGGCGATCAGTGTGCAGCTCTCTGATGTCTTTGTTTCCTTTTCTTCTCTGTTCTTACATGTCATTTTTACCAGATGTTATTTCTTACATACAAAATAAGTATTTTCTTAGCCCCACTTTCCCCTCCAGTAACTGCCCCATATCTTCATTCCTCTTTTCAGCACAATGCCTTGTCTGAGTTCTCTTAGCCATGATCATTAATTACCTTGCTGTCAGCTTCTATTTGGTGCACATCAATCAGATTTGCCACACCGGTCTCTACAAATTGCGAATGTAAAGAAGCACCAACAATTGCAACACTGTCAAGTCTAAATGTCACTTCTTGGTCCACATCTTAATTGCCCCATCTGGAGCATTTGACCTGGTTGTTTCATCCTATCTAACTGGTCACTCCTGCTAGGTCTCCTTAAAGGATTTTCCTGTGCTGACATGTGGATGTTGGAGTGCACCAGGTCTCCATCCTCAGAACTCATGACACTGGAAATCTAACGAGTCTCTTGAAAGACCTATCTCACCAATTCAAAAGAAACAACTGTTTTGTGTCCAACTAAGACTGCAAGTAGAAGCTCTCTTATAGCAGAAAAGATTTCTTGCTTGATCTCAAAGAACTTTTGAAAAGAAGGAGCGTATAGAGAGTAGGCTGTCTGGGAGATGAGCCATTTGATAAAAGAGTGATCTGGGGAATCATCCCCATACTTCAGTCTCATTCAGAAATGAGCCTGAACTGGTAGGAAAGGATAAGTGCAGCTTGGAAGGGAGAGTCTGCTCAAATAACTGTGTCTCTTCAGACTTACATTTGTCAAATAAACCTTAGTATATTTTCTGGGCTCATAAACTTGGCAAAACCAAAGGTTCTGTAAGTTTATATTGTGTGTGTGTGTGTGTGTGTGTGTGTGTGTGTGTGTGTGTGTGTGTGTATGGAGAGATGTAATCTGTAGACATAGGCATGGTGAGGTAAATAAATTGACTATAGCACATAGAATAGTTATTACATGATGGGTATTTCATGAATTGACTGATCTGTTCTATAAAACAGGGGTCCTCAACTCCCGGGCTGTGGACCTGTACCAGTACTTGGCCTGTTAGGAAACAGGCTCCACAGCAGGAGGTGAGCAAGCATTACTGCCTGAGCTCCGCCTCCTGTCAGATCAGCATCAGCATTAGGTTCTCATAGGAGCATGAACGCTATTGTGAACTGTGCATATGAGGGATCCCGGTTACGTGTTCCTTTGAGACTAACACCTGAAGATATGAGGTGGGATAGTTTCATCTCAAAACCATCGCCCCCGCTCCCCTCCCCCACCCCATCTGTGCAAAAATTCTCTTCCATGAAATCAGTCTCTGGTGCCGAAACGGTTGGGGACCAACGCTATAAAATATGAATTCCACTCATTCTTATAATTTCTAAATTGAACCTTTCCAGAAAGATCTGTTTAAGACAAACAACCCAAAAACACTTTAAACTTCTACAGCTAACTGCAAGAATTATTATCCCTTTTATCTACTCTAAAGGTTAAGCTCTACTAAACACTAATTCATAGTTTAATTATACCAGATAGACATTCTTTAAAACTTGACTACTTTGAGTTTAGTTTCAGAGTAATGTAGAGAATGCAATGGAAAGAATCATTTAACTGGAAAAAACGTTATTTTCATTTGGGAGCTGATAATGCTCCCTCTCTCTCTGCTTCTTCCAATGCTTCCGCAAAGTATTCAAAATATATAGTATAATGTAACTAGCTTAATTTCCATGCAATTACCTTTATTAAACTATATATAAAGACTTAGGTTTTCAAAAAGTGCATGGGTGGGAAAACCCACCTGTTCACACAACTGTGGATGGGGACTCTGCATCCGTGGGTGGGTCCCAAGTTGTTTTGTTTATTTTTTAAAGAATATTTATATTAACCCCTAATAGCAATTATATCATCATTACCATTCTCTCTTGTGTCTCTCACTTTCTCTTTCCCTCTTTCTCCATACTTTCTCCCTCCCTCTGTCCTTCTTCCACATCTGCTTCTTTTAAACATTACATCAATTCCCTCTTGAATCTGGACTTACATACTGAGAACTTCACAAAAAGAAAGGAAAAGTGAGAGATCCCCCCAGATCCAGTAGAAACATTCCAGGAACGACACAAATCGATCTGCTTAGGGGACGAATACCCTGGCCTGAACACAGTGGCAAGGTACGTGTGATGCCACCACAGTAGCCACAGTGGTGAAGTGCTGTGAATATCAGCTCTTACTGGAGCCACGAGTTTGAGCAGGAATGAGTATTTCTAGTCAGCTTCGTTGAACTCCCTAGTCCCTCAGTTGCTTAATTTTTTTTGAGGGTCGAGGTCTATCATGCCCACCAGAACCCTTCACACCCTTCACAGTGTGGGCTCTATATTTGATCATCAAAACTATTTTTACCTCAATGTATGATGCCGTCAACATGGCATTGGTAACAACATCTACTTGTCACATTCTTACACCCAGACAGAGGGATCCATTTGGAGAAAATCGTGCAGATATGCACTTGGGAACCATTACACCTTCATTGTCTCTAGGGTCAGCCAGACATTTGTCAATGCTCCTCAAGCTTCTCATTGTCATTTGTCAGCTCATGCGCTCCCTCTGCCTACTGCTACCTCAAACTTTCCCCAGTCTTCTCAAAATCAGATCTCTTGGCCCTTGGCAGATGATATTTTCCTTCATTTATTGAAAACATTTCAAGCATCTGGCATAGTGCTCCCACTTCACTTGACAGCCCTCTGTCCCCAATAATATTTACAAATATATGCCCGTCTGTGCTTTTCTTATCTATTTCCTTTTAGATTCAGAGGACAAGAGCTCCTTTGAAGCCAAGTCAGTCACTCAAGCTATTAACATATGCCTCACCTGCTAACTCCAAGACCTAGCCGTGTCCATCTCCATTGTTTCTGGTGTCATGAGCCGCTCCCTGTTCTAAGAACATTTTCTCCTCCTCACAATCTTAACTCTGCAATAGGTAAAAATAGAACTACCACTCCCTGGCAGGTGCTGCACAAACTCACACCCCTCACACACACATGAAGCTCCCCTTGGACCGTGCTTCTCACTTTAGGGCCCCCGCTGATTACTTGCATGGAATTTTTGGAAAAGCAATTTTCATTCACTGTCTCTAACCTTTCAACCCGAATCCCTGCTCAACCCGTTACCTTCTGGCCTATATGCTTAGTCCACACAATTATTTTAGTAAGGTTTTAACCTATTTGTCAAATCCACTGGGCAATTTCAGTTGTTTTGCTAGACTTCCTTTTAACGTTTATCTCCGTTAGCCAATCTCGTCTTCAAACTCCCGTTCCCATGGCTTCTGTGACACCACACTCTCCACTGGCACCTCTACCCATTCTTTTCTGTCTTTTTAAGACCTCTCATTTTTTTTTGCCCTTAAAATATTATTGCTCCATATTTTTGTGATTCTATTACTGTCATATTGATCTTCTCAGCCATCGTACTGTGTCTGAAATCAGATTGATACTGTAATATCTTGAGTGTTTCCACATGGATGCCTTCCTCAGTAGTCAATGGAATTTCCAAAATTGAACCTATCATCTTTTTTTTTTCTAAGTTGATAACATCTTCTATTTTTCTCTTTTTAAGTTATGGTACTAATATCTACACGCAATTCCTGATAGTATTAATTATAGTACCTAGTTGACATTTATTGAGTTCATAGTAGTATGTGCCGGGCACTATGTTATGTACTTTACATGAAACATCTCAACTAATCTTAACAGTCCTGTAAAGCACATAGCACTCTACTACCATTATGTAGTTTTGGAACTACGATTTAAGTGTGTTTAATAATTTGTCAAAAGTCACTTAGGAAGTGTGGAGGTGGGGTGCTCATTGTGGAGACACGCTGAACAACTATGGCAGACAATCTGAGTGTCATCTTTGACTTCTCTCTCTCTCTCTCCATTGCAAATAGCACCACAACTTGCCATTTCAGTCACCATATATTATAGTTGCAGCTATACCCTTACCCTCCTCTGAACTGTACTTCTCAAATACATCTTTCCAGCAGTTTCCAGTCATTAGATAATAAAATTTCCAAACACACAAATCTGAGAGCATTTCCCCATGCTCAGAATAACTTGATGTTTCCATGGCTTATCAGATAAATCTCACCTTCCTAAATATAGTTTTCATGGTCCTGTTGATTAAGCCTCAGTGCACATACATCTCCAGCCTCTTTCTCCATGGCTTCTTTCATCTGGATTTCCATTTTTCCTTACTAGTGCAAACTGCTTGTGGCTCCCCTTGTAGGCCATTCTATTACTCACTTCTGTGCCTTTGTTCTTGCTGTCATGTCTGCTTGGAAGACTCCATTCCGGCTTCTTCCCACTGAATGCAAATACCTATCTCTGCCCCTGCCAGTCAATTACTTGCTGGATACTTTCTCGTTCTGATCCCTCCCCCCCTGTAGTAATCCTTTTTTTGACTTCAAGAACAAAGTAAAAGACTCTTTTCTTTATTTCAGTACTAACATTTTCATATTTCCATTTTTTAAAACTTGCAGCTTTGTTTTATAATTATCTATTTCTATCTAGACAGGACCCCTTGAAGTCAGGCTCTACATTCTCTTTATATTCTTATTGCCAGGTACCAGAGCACCCTGTTTGCTAAGGGAATTTTTAAATTTATCTTCAAGTAAGAAGTGAACTTTGAGTCAGATCTTGATTAATGGGTTTAGAAATTGGTGGAAAAAAGAAGATGAAACATACTAGAGCTTATGCTTGACTATTGTTGGTATAATATTGTTTGAATATTAGATTTAACTTTTGTATTAATACTGTATGGTTTTGCACTGTGCATTTTATCATATCTTTTATGAACCATTCATATATTTAGAAGATGAAACAATGGATTAGGTATGGAAACAAAATTGTGTCATAAAATTAGTTAATTTTGTGATTAATTAGAAAGTGTTTTAAAAACAGCAGTGGGTGAGATGGCATCTGTGGTTGGCAATAGACATGCTGTGGATAATTTATTATAAATTTTAAAATTTTATAATAAACTTTAAAAATTTTATAATAAAATTTATTATAAACTTTAAAATTTTAAAAACCCAATAAAAAAAAACTTATAATTGAAGAGGAGCAAAATGCTTCTTTAAAAAGCAGCAGTAAGATTAAGCCACATTACACAACCTCCGGGCAAATGCTGATCTCAAATAATAATAAATTATGTGCCTATTCTTTGTGTGAGTTAAACATCATTGAAACCACTGAACTTGATAACACCTCAGGCTATCATCATGTTAAATTTCTATATATAATAAAGAATGGGAGATATACAGGGGGAAACTGCAGAAATGAGAAAACAAGATAGAATGTTTTTTTTTTTAATTGTTTTTGTTGTTTTCCTGAGACCATTAATCTGTCAGTGGCACTATCATATGAATTAGTTTATTCCTAACTAGATTACATTCTTAGGACCAATTGTCACTCATTTCTAAGCCTGCCCAATTACACACCCACATTGGCTAGTACAATCAAAGGCGCTTACATCATATGAAATACACTTCCCAAAGAAATATATCCCCTGGCTTTTGCAGATGGGCTTTCTTGTGAATTCCTGAATTGAATGATGATAGCTTCCAAATATCATCTGGTTCATATCTCCTTTCTAAAATAACAACTAAGGGTTGCTCTTCTATGTTAAAACTAACTGCTAAAATAGTTTTCTGCTGTGCAGTGATACAGAGATTGGATAAAAAAAATTGGCATTAAAAAAAAGATGGGAAAGCAGAAGTATAGAGCAGTACAGGAAAATCATCGCCCTTTTAATGACCATATGTGTTTTTATTTGAAGATAAAATACGCTTTTGATATAGAGATTGTATGTCCAAATTAATTAAATTCTGATATGTTATTCTACATTTGAGTTTTTGTTATAATTTGTCTATTGTTACTCATTATGACATTTAATAGATACTTTTAAATAACTTTTGTCTGTTGGCTTTCTTGTTTGTTGATTACGTGGAGGAATATTTTATAATTTATAAAATTTTTAAAATTGCAAAATCCTTAAAATTGGTAAAGTTGAATTGATTGGATGATTTTTAAATGTCCCTGTGCATGTCTAATAGTTCTTTTGGCATTGTTAATAGTATTATTTTGTCTGATGAACCTTACCAGTAAAGGTAAACGTTAAGGAAGATATTGCAAACTGCTTTGATTGGTGGGATAAAATATCCTGCTGCAGTGGGAAGAAGAACTCTTTGAGGGAACAAGCAGCTTGGAGGAGAATGTGCTGTTACTTCCAGAAAAATGTATTTTCCCTGGAAAAAAATAAAATCCATAGAAAGTGCCCTTGGAGGCATGGCAAATGAATGAAGACTTGCTTATGTTGAAGCAGCTTCATTCTGAAATGGAAAAAGGGACTCTTTCAATCTTAATTCTCTGGTTAGAATCTAATAGAATTTTCGGTCTTGTCTCTGTGCCTATTCTGAGGCCCTTAGAGTCCTTAAAAGGTGAAAGAATTAAAAAATATAAAGGATGTTTGTCCCATTAAATGCCATAGCATCTATTTTATTTCCCTATTTCTTTGTAACAATAGGAAACTTGTGATGGTAGAAGTTGCTCAACAGTCATATACACATAGTTCTCTGCATTACTGTAATTGTTTACTTTGCAATTTAATTACTAGCAGGAAACACCAAATATTTTGCCAAATTCCCCATTGCTGAAATGAAGTTTAATAGCCAAAAAATTGCTATTGTATGTATTGCTGTTGTGTGTGTGTACATATATATGTGTGTGTGTCTGTATATACACATATATATACCTATATTTCCAAATTTGTTGTGTAAGTATACTTCTTCGACTAGCAAATTTCAGATTACAGGTACTATTGAGAGTCAGAGCAAACAAATTTAAAATGCATTGGCAAAATTCATTTAAGTTTTTATAATAAAACGTAATTAAATCATGTTTTATTAATTTACTATGTGTAGTAATTTATTAGTGCTAAAATGAGGTTCACTTTGTATAAGAAAAATAAATAATTTTACTAACATGATAGAATAGAAATACAATACACATATTCAAAGAAAAAACGACAGAGCTAGATTCCATCTCAAAAAAAAAAAAAACACATTTGAAGGCAAAAATCACATTGCAGGAATTAATTCAAAATTTATAGACAAAAGTACTATGCTAATTAAAATGTATATATTAGAAAATCTATATCTTAGCTAGGCAACATATTATTATTTATATTATTCCAAATGTTATTTTTAATGTTTTAATGTTATTTTCAATAATACTCATATTTATTTAAAATATTATATAATTTCAATTGTTTCTCTCAGATTAATCTCTCCCAGTTAGTAGAGAATTGACTAATTTTGTCTTTATTTCTCATCAAATTTTTGTGAGATCTGAAAGAAATGATGCATGCATTATTACTATTTTCACATTTTTGCTACCCTTTTTAATTTTGGAGATATTAATGAGCAGAAAGAAATTATCAAATAGACCACAAGATGAAGGGAAAATAATGATTTGAGGTATTACTGTAAAATCAATTCCAGAATAATTAGGTTTCAGCTGATGCAAAATTTTACTGAAATCGTGTTCATATCTATCATCTAGGAAGTGCTAAATATCTGTAACCACTTGATTACTTTGAGGGAAATTAAATTTTCCATCAACATACCCCCTAATACTCCTACTCATGTCCAGGTGATTAAAGGATCAACAGGAATCCTCAGTATGTAGATCTTCATTTTATCCTCCTTGGAACTCTTGTGGTTTAAAGGACCCCAACTTTTGCTACCCATTCTCTTTCTTATCCTTCCTCAGACTCTGAGATTCTTGTATTTGGCTACATACAGACCAAGTTATCTGCATGTCTCAAAGACATCTCAACAAAACCTGTGTTTATTTATGCATTTATTTATTGTTAAAGTGCATCATCTTTCTGGAGACAAACTAACTTCCCCTCCAAACTTTCCTCTTGCTGTGTTGAGTGAAGAGTTTGCTGCTGGGGGGAACGTCACAGGAATGCGAACAACACAAGAGTTTATAGTCCTGCCTCACTCACAGGAGGCCCGCTGTCCAGCCTCAGAGCTTTTCCAGATCTATCTTTTAAGCCTAGGAGAATTCCTTGGAATTTCCAGTCTTAGTTCATGAAGTCATCTCTGAACTGATTTCCCAGGTTAAAAGTTTGATCCCTTCTATCCCGTATTTCATGATTCAAAAGCCATCAAAGTTTTAAATCAAAGATAATTATACTCCCTCATTGTCTGTCTTCTATGATTTAGCCCAATCTGTTTATCTTACCATCCTTTCTTTCTTAAAACTGTTGCTGTCAGATCAACACTATTACCATTCCACAAACAGTTTAGGCTTTTAGCCACCATGTTATCTGATTCTGTTGCAATGGTCTTATTCCTCTTCACTACCTGGACAATTCACCTAGCTTTTAACACCCCTGAAGCTACTTACTCTTAGGAGACTCTGTGCCTTTGGTGATCATCTACCTTTACCTTTCCTGTGGCTTTACAACACATTAGGAGCCTCTTCCCCTGTCCCCCGCACCATAGCCGGTCTTAGTGATTTGTCTACAATCTGTTGCTTGCTAGGTTCAGGTGGATAAAATCTTACCAATTTTCATTGCTCTGATGACAAACTGAAGACTCCCTATTAGGCCTCTCAAGGGTCTTTCCTGTGTGATCTCTTTTTGCTGCGGTATTGGCATCTCCCAGCCGTACTCTGTACAGCCATATTCTAGTCAGACTAAAATCTTAACAACCCCACAGTGATTCTCAGTTTCTTCAAGCTCCGTGGAATTTGCAGATTCTTCCACCTGGAACACTGTTTTCTTACAACTCCCCATCCTGACCACCATCTAGTGTATACATTAAATAGTCGAGACTTAGATTATCACTTCACTCGTACAGTCCTTGCTTATCAGGCACACAGGGGAAAGACCATCTCCTGTACTCTCACAGTACCCTGTAATTGTCCTCTCTGAGTGCTCACCATTGTGATATAACTGTTTTTATCCCTCCTCTTAAATGTGTAGAAATAAGGGTATTATGTCAATTCTAACAACATTTTATTCCCAGCATGTTTTTCGAAAACATGGAAATTAAAGTGTAGGATTATTTTTCCATATGTAGACTTCAAGCTTTCTGTGGACCTAAATCATGTATTTTAATGAGATTGTATTTTGTAAACTTTCTGAAAATGTGCTGAGTAGATGTGCTGTTTACTTTCACAGAAGAATGTGGTAATAATTAAATATTTATTCGGAAATTTTTTTTTACTTTCATGGTATTTGAACAAAATGTATTATTATAATTCTAATGGATACATTTATTTGCAGTTACAAACATCATATAAGAATACAAAAAAAACTTAAGAGAACAAATGTTCATGGTTTTCAACTTTAACATATGAAAAAGTTTGAGAAAAACACATTATCAACTATATGTTTGTACATCTATATGACATTTTTCAGACTTTCCACAAAATTTTCATGAAGTATTTATATAGGCTTCTCTTTAATCTTAATTTTCGTGAAGTATTTATATAGGCTTCTCTTTAATCTTAGGACATTGTTTAGAAGCGTGTCTGCATTTAGTTTAAAATTCATATCTTAAATGTCTTAGGACCTAAATAATGACTTAACTTTTCAGTAACATCTTAGATGGTGTAGTGATAATTCAGCCTTTGTTAACCTGACTTTTAATTTAGGTTCTACTCCAAGTTAACCTTATGCCCTTGGAAAAGTTCATATGGCTTTTCTCACTTTCATTCTTGTCAATTGTAATATATGGGTAATAAGCTGTATTATTTTAAAAATCTTTTTCAACTTCTAAAGCCCACGATTATTTTATTCAAAATCTAGGTATGAACTCACACATCAGATTTAAGTCTGCACTTTAAATTTTTCCCCCTTTTCTGTTTTCAATGTTGAAATTAGAGCAGTCATAAAGCTCATCACTAAACTGAACGAAAATTTATTTCTTAAGACAATTCAAAATACAAGGAGGTTCTGACTGATATTTCACTGTAATTCAAATTATTTAGCTATTATAGATAATGGAAAGGTTGACATAAACTAGGCAAAGAGAAAAAATATGGTTGAAAATCACATATTCCATGTCGTCTTTTGTAAGATACGGGGATTTTGATTCAAGAAACAGAAATAACGTACTTAACGTACACTTCGTGTTAAAGGAGTTTATTATGAAATATGTTGGATTTTAATAGGGGAATGCATTGTAGTAATACATCAGTTTAGCAAATATGTATGGACCTTAAATAGACTCAAACGTCCATTTCTTTTCTATCTTGAAAATGTTTTGTCATGATTCATATTTCTCTTCAGCACACATTAATTGATAAGTGCCATGCAAATATTATGTTGTCATGATTTAGATTTATATTTAGCAGATATTAATTGGGTGCATCATACGTGTGATGCACCTGCCACTGCCATGCAGTGTGGGAAACATGCATGATTCAATGGTGCATAAACTGACATGGCTGTTGACAGAATGGTTGGAGACCACTGGGTCACCAAAACAGGCTCCGTGTGCATGTCCGGGATGTGCTCCAGGAGATGGTTTGTGGCCGAAGTGGCTCTCACACATTTGAAGTGGGTGAGACTTATGGAAGAATACTTTACCTCCTGATATGGTTTGGCTATGTCCCTACCCAACTCTCAACTTGAATTGAATCTCCTAGAATTCTCACGTGTTGTGAGAGGAACCCGGAAGGAGGTAACTGAATCATGGGGACTGGTCTTTCCGGTGCTATTCTCGTGATAGTGAACAAATCTCACGAGATCTGATGAGTTATCAGGGGTTTCTGCTTTTGCTTTGTCCTCATTTTTTTCTTGCTGCTGCCATGTAAGAAGTGGCTTTCACCTCTCCCCATGATTCTGAGGCCTCCCCAGCCATGTGGAACTATAAGTCCAATTAAACCTCTTGTTATTCCCAGTTTCAGGTACGTCTTTATCAGCAGCATGAAAACAAACTAATACACCTCCCTTCAGAAATATTTCAGCCCGGAATACTTGGAGGAAAGGCTAGACACAGAGGTTCACACTAGGCCAGGAGTTCAAGACTAGCCTGGGCAACAGAGTGAGACCCTGTCTCTAGAAAATTAAATGAAAGAATTAGCCAGGTGTGGTGGTGGCCATGTCTGTAGTCCCAGCTACACAGGAGACTGAAGTGGGAGGATTGTTTTAGCTCAGGAGGGTGAAGATACAGTAAGCTATGATTGCACCACTACACTCCAGTCTAGGCAACATTGGTTTCAAAGAACTTATTTATTTCTTCCTTAATTTTGTTATTTACCCAGTAGTAATTCAGGAGCAGGTTGTTCAGTTTCCACGTAGTTGTGCGGTTTTGTGTGAGTTTCTTAATCCTGAGTTCTAATTTGATTGCACTGTGGTCTGAGAGACTGTTTGTTATAATTTCCATTCTTTTGCATTTGCTGAGGAGTATTTTACTTCCAATTATGTGGTCAATTTTAGAGTAAGTACTATGTGGTGCAGAGAAGAATGTATATTCTGTTTATTTGGGGTGGAAAGTTCTGTAGATGTTTGTTAGTTCCGCTTGGTTCGGAGCTGATTTCCAGTCCTGAATATCCTTGTTAATTTTCTGTCTTATTGATCTAATATTGACAGTAGGGTGTTAAAGTCTCCCACTATTATTGTGTGGGAGTCTAAGTCTCTTTGTATGTCTCTAAGAACTTGCTTTATGAATCTGGGTGCTCCTGTATTGGGTGCATATATATTTAGGATAGTTAGCTCTTCTTATTGCATTGATCCCTTGACCATTATGTAATGCCCTTCTTTGTCTCTTTTTTTTTTTGGCTTGGTAAATCTTTCTCCATCCCTTTGTTTTGAGCCTATGTTTGTCTTTGCATGTGAGATGGGTCTCCTGAACACAGCACACCAATGAGTCTTGACTCTTTATCCAATTCACCAGTCTGTGTCTTCTAATTGGGGCTTTTAGCCCATTTACATTTAGGGTTAATATTGTTATGTGTTAATTTTATCCTGTCATTATGATGCTAGCTGGTTATTTTGCCCATTAGTTGGTGCAGTTTCTTCTTAGTGTCGACAGTTTATACATTTTGGTATGTTTTTGCAGTGGCTAGTACTGGGTTTTTCTTTCCATACTTAGTGCTTCCTTCAGGAGTTCTTGTAAGGCAGGCCTGGTGGTGACAAAATGCCTCACCATTTGCTTGTCTGTAAAGGATTTTATTTCTCCTTCACTTATGAAGCTTAGTTTGGCTGGATATGAAATTCTGGGTTGAAATTTTTTTCTTTAAGAATGTTGAATGTCGGCCCCCAGTCTTCTGGCTTGTAAGGTTTCTACAGAGAGATCCACTGTTAGTCTGATGGCCTTCCCTTTGTGGGTAACCCGACCTTCGCCTCTGGCTGCTCTTATACTTTTTCCTTCATTTCAACCCGGGTGAATCTGACAATTATGTGTCTTGGGATTGCTCTTCTCGAGGAGTATCTTTGTAGTTTTCTCTGTATTTCCTGAATTTGAATGTTGGCCTGTCTTGCTAGGTTGGGGAAGTTCTCCTGGATAATATCCTGAAGTGTGTTTTCCAACTTGGTTCCATTCTCCCCATAACTGTCAGGTATACCAATCAATCGTAGGTTTGTTCTTTTCACATAGTCCTATATTTCTTGGAGGCTTTGTTCATTCCTTTTCATTCCTTTGTCTCTAATCTTGTCTTCATGCTTTTATTTCATTAAGTTGATCTTCAATCTGTGATATCTTTTCTTCTGCTTGATCGATTCAGCTATTGATACTTGTTTATGCCTCACGAAGTTCTCATGCTGTGTTTCAGCTCCCTCAGGTCATTTATATTCTTCTCTAAACTGGTTATTCTAGTTAGCAGCTCCTGTAACCTTTTATCACAGTTCTTGGTTTCCTTGCATTGTGTTTGAACATGCTCCTTTAGCTCAGAGGAGCTTGTTATTACCTACCTGCTGATTACTACTTCTGTCCATTCATCAAACCCATTCTCTGTCCAGTTTTGTTCCCTTGCTGGTGAAGAGTTGTGATCCTTTGGAGGAGAAGAGGTGTTCTGGTTTTTGAAATTTTCAGCATTTTTGCACTGGCATTTCCTCATCTTTGTGGATTTATCTACCTTTGGTCTTTAACATTGGTGACCTTTGGATGGGATTTTTGCATGGTTGTCATTTTGTTGATGCTGATGCTATTGCTTTCTATTTACTAGTTTTCCTTCTGACAATCAAGCCCTTCTGCTGCAAGTCTGCTGGAGTTTGCTGGAGGTCCACTCCAGACCCTGTTTGCCTGTGTATCACCAGCAGAGGCTACAGAACAGCAAATATTGCTGCCTGCTCCTTCCTCTGGAAGCTTCATCCCAGAGGGGTAGCCGCCAGATGCCAGCTGGAGCTCTCCTGTATGAGATGTCTGTCAACCCCTGCAGGGAGATGTCTCCCAGTCAGGAGGCACAGGGGTCAGGGACCCACTTGAGGAGGCAGTGTATCAGTTAGCAGAGCTCGAGCACTGTGTTGGGAGATCCGTTGCTCTTCAGAGTCATCAGGCAGGAACGTTTAAGTCAGATGAAGCTGAGCCCACAGCCACCCCTACCCCCAAGTTCTCTGTCCCAAGGGGATGAGAGTTTTATCTATAAGTCCCTGAATGGGGCTGCTGCCTTTCTTTCAGACATGCCCTGCCCAGAGAGGAGAAATCTAGAGAAGTAATCTGGCCACAGTGGTTTTGCTGAGCTGAGGTGGGCTCTGCCCAGTTCAAACTTCCCAATGGCTTTGTTTACACTGTGAGGGGAAAATCACCTACTCAAGCCTCAGTAATGCTGGATGCCCCTCCTGTCACCAAACTCTAGCTTCCCATGTTGACATCAGGCTGCTGTGCTGCCAGCGAGAATTTCAAGCCAGTGGATCTTAGCTTGCTGGGCTCCATGGGGGTAGGCTCCGTTGAGCAAGACAACTTGGCTCCCTGACTTCAGCCCCCTTTTCAGGGAAGTGAATGGTTCTATCTTGCTGTTGTTCCAGGTGCCACTGGGGTTAAAAAAAAAAGAAAAGAAAAGAAAAAAAAAACCTCCTGCAACTAGCTCAGTGTCTGCCCAAACAGCTGCCCAGTTTTGTGCTTGAAACCCAGGGCCCTGGTGGTGTAGGCACTCGAGGGAATATCCTGGTCTGCAGGTTGCGAAGACACTGGGAGAAGTGTTGTATCTGGACTGGACCACACTGTCCCTCATTCACGGCTTCCCTTGGCTAGGGAAGAGAGTTCAACCCCTTGCACTTCCCAGGTGAGGCAACACCCCACCCTGCTTCTGCTCACCCTCTGTGGGCTACACCCACCATCATCCCAATGAGAAGAGCTGGGTACCTCAGCTGGAAACACAGAAGTTACCCACCTTCTGCATTGGTCTTGCTGGGAGCTGCAGACAGAGCTGTTCCTATTTGGCCATCTTGCCTGGGAATCCTGAACAAATGTTTATTTAATTGGTGTTCACATAATAGTAGTGTTAGCCCCTGAACAATAAAACAGGACATTTATTAGAGGCACCAAGTGCTGGAGTTATTCCAAGGAAGGCTGATGCAGCAGGTAGAATGCAGAAACTATAGGAACCATTATCATTACAAAGCATGGCATAAGAGGAACCACTCCTGCCACAGACTTTTCCCTGACCTAACCAGAAAGGACCTCTCCTGCTTCAGAAGTCTCATCCCAGTGGCCTGTGTGACTCCTAGAACACACTGATGACGTAGGTAGCAATAAGAGAGTGAGAGGTTTTGTCTCTTATCTGCCCACTTCCAATTGTAGGTTCTTAGAGAACAGTGCTTTTGTCTAATGCAAGTTTAATATTCTGCAGGTTAAGAAGCTGCAAATGAATTTGGAGTTGTTGTTTGTTTTTGTTTTTGTTTTGGTCTATGTCAATTTCTTCAATATCTGTTTTCATCATTCACATTTATCATTATAAACTGTAACAAATGCATCTAGTTCTTGTCAGAAGAAAGAATGATTGTGAAAGATTTAATTATGTGTATTAAAGCCACAGCAAAGAATAGTTTTCTTGAACTTTGTGACTTTTTTTGTGTAAATCTAAGAATCAACAAGAAAAAATCCTCCTACTTTTTAGAAATTTTGCAAGTGCAAATGATACATGATTCCACAAAATTATGATTGCTAAATAGTTCAGATTACATGAATTATAATTTGTTCTTTGATTCATTTATAAAAATCAATGAAATTATAGTATCAATATTATTTTATAGATTTAACTTACATTTTAGTAATATTCTATATTTTTTTATCTTCTTAGCTCTAGTAGTACCAAATTAGTTCTGGAAATATTCATTCTTTTTGGATGCTATTTTGTTTGACCAAATATATATTTATTCTTTTTAAAAAAACCACACAAATGAAGTAAAATTTGAAAGTATAACTATGTGATATTTAAAGCAGAGCAATGAAAACACCATAGTAGGCTTGCATTAACTAGGCAATCAGCTAATAAATCCATATATGCTAATAGGGATTGTTAACCTTGAAAAATACTCCCAAACTACATGTTTTCCCATTTCACTGGGATGCCACATTCTTATTTACGGGGATTAACTAGACTGATTTGTTCTGTTTTCAACACAAGCAGAAAATGTCAAGTTTTCAATCCAACAGACCACAAATAAGTATCAGTTTGTTTGTGCACATCCACATGCCCATATCCAGAGTCGATGGGAGGATTATTACTTTTTTCTAGATGAACTCTGGAAAACAGCCTCAGAATGACTGATTTCTGATGCTAATTGCTGTTCTGCAGATATCCTACTCTTCCTGGTCCAGACAGTTATGACAGAAGAGGTGCTACTTCCATAATCAATTTTGGCATGAGAGCTGCTGTGCTAGTCAATGATGTGGAAAAATATGGATCAGACATTTTATTCAGAATTGATTACAAACCTAATGTATTATTCCAAAAACCACAATTCTAGTCAGAGCCCATTCCTATTAAACTATTTTTCCTCTTGCTATTTTGCTTTATTTCCATGAATTTCTAAAGCTGGATGATTAAACTAAGACAAAGATCTCTTACAGTAATTAGAGCAAACGAATGTTCTAGAGTCCACTCATTTCCTTGAAATATCAAATTCCACAAAATGCACATTGGTATTTCATTCTGCATTTGAGGATTTTGAACATTAAATAGAAGATCAAGTTTTACACTGAACAACATAAGTGATTATTTTCCCTTTATAAATATGAATACATTAACCTTTGGAGAGCAGTAGATGAGTGAATTATTGCATTTAGGGTGAAAAATAACAAGGAGTTAAATTAATATGTTTAAGGAATATATATATTATATACATGTATCCTGTAATATTTAACAGTATTTATTACTACTTTGTAATCATAACCTAAAAATATTTTTTTCTATTACATAAAACATATAATGTTCCTAATACTTCCAAGCAACCTCAAACTCTGTTCCTATGCCTAGTAACCTGCTGTTCTCCCTTTTCATTAACCAAAGGTGGTCAAACCCTACAAACACCTGACTGTGTGGCAGAAACAGTAAAATTATTCCAAAAATACTTTTGAAAGACCCAGTGGTTAACTGATTTAATGAATACTACCTAAATTTGCCTAGTGGCTTAAGTATATATTTTTGCATTTTTCCAAAGAGCTGGTGGGTTTTGTTTATTCAACAAATATTTACTACGTATGCCCTACTATTAATGCAATCTGCTAGGGACTGGGAATTAAAGAGTTATCCAAATACACTCATTAATTTGGAGGCTTATAGGGAATTCAGATCAGGACTCTCACAATTCCACCATTACAGAATACAATGTGGAAGAATGAGACTGTTCTGGAAATGTGGCTTTCTGGAGGATGGAACAACTAAATTGATACCTGAGTGATGAGCAACTAATGGCCAGTTGAAGGAAACATTTGTTAGTGGAAATGAAATCAACTCTCACTGAGGAAATAGCATATGCAAATATCTAAAGTGGGGAGAGAGAGACAGAGAGAGAGGTGGGGGTAGTGATGGAGATGAGAGAAAGATACATTTGTTTGGTGGAAATAAAAATATATTAGCTTGGCTAGAATACACAGTAGACAGGGGATAGTCAAGAAACATAACTCAGACATCAGCATGAACTAGATCTTCACGGGCATGTGAGGCATATTGAGAAGTTCAGAGTTCTGTCTATTGTCAATGAAGACCAATTGAACATTTTCTATCAGAGGGTGATTAGAGCAATTAGATTTGTACCCTTGCAGTGAAACAAAGGGAATAGAAATAAATTTAGCCCAGAGAGTACTGAAATTTCTGCTGGAATCTGGTG
Source organism: Trachypithecus francoisi (assembly GCF_009764315.1). NCBI lineage: Eukaryota > Metazoa > Chordata > Mammalia > Primates > Cercopithecidae > Trachypithecus > Trachypithecus francoisi. The sequence continues at coordinate 25,436 of NW_022680770.1, forward strand.
CTATCTGATGGCCCTTCAACCAGTTACAGGGTTGGCAACTCTATGAAGAAAGTCATGACGATAGTTACGTGTAATTCAGACATTAGGACTTATGTTACAGCATCCGGTCACTGTTTATTCCCATAAAAATAAAGCAAAAATAAACAAAGCCTCCCAGCCTTCTTTCATTCTTAGCTATACTCTTCATCTTTTCCCTCTAATCATCTTTACTCTTTTCATAATTTTAACTGAAAAACAATGCTTTGAGAATTATATTTTATCAAAAGAATATTCAGAAAGTATCTAGTATTTAACATGAAAACCTACATTTTCCATAATAGATGCAATAAGGAAACAGGGATAAGATAGACCCTTAAAATTTTATGTACTTACATGTTTGAAGACATTTATGTGTAGAAGTTTGGGCATGTGTATTTATTCACGTATCAATCTGCCTATTCTATCTATCTAATCTTCTAGGCCAGGCCTACAGGAATTTATTGCTTCAAGAACTCAAAATATACATAATTTTACTGTGGAGATTATAAGGATTGGCAATGTAAAATATTAGGCTTTAATTTTATGTATTCTCATGAGCTTATTAGTATGTTAATTACTAAAGTAATAGTAGATATTGTTTCTGATAACATTTTTGCTTTTGAAAAAAAACAGACCTATCTTCAATTTTAAGTATATTCTAGGTCTCTTTGGGGAATGATCGGCTGCTCTCGTATGTGTGTGTGTGTGTTGTGTGTGTGTGTGTCTGTGTGTGTGTGTGTTTGTGTGTGTGTTTGTGTGTGTGTCTGTGTGTGTGTGTGTGTGTGTGTGTGTGTGTGTGTGTGTGTGTGTGTAAATTCCTAAGAAGGAAAAACTGACAGAAGAAAATTGGAGCAAAAGTATCTGAATATGTTAGAGTAGTGACAGCCCCTATCAAAGTAGGATTTAAGAGCAGTAAAACAGCTCCTATGTTGTCCTACTACTATCGATACTACTCAAACGTATAATCAAGGACATTTTGCAACAGGGTATATGCCTTTGGCATTGCTAGTTTGCTGTTTCCATTAATATATTTAAAGACTCTTGGAGGATGATATGGTATGTTTGACAATCTACAAGTAGAAGAGATACCAACAGCTTCAAGTATCATAGCTACTGCATAGACTACAATAGTGAATACCAACTCTCAAACAACCTTGTCAAATAAATCTTATGAAATGCAGCAGGAATTCACATTTCTATCTGACTGTGTCTGCCTCTCCTCCATTTATTTTCTCCTATTGCTGTCTCTGCCTGTCTACTCATTTATGCTTCAGAATTTCCAAAAAGGACTTGATGTACTTTATAGAAATACATTTAGTTCAATAAGATAAAGTGTAAATAGAAGAAAATTTACAAGGAGCAGCAGGTGTTTTTTGTTGCAATGGCATCAGCGAACTAATGGTATGAGTTTGAATGTTTGAGTACAGTACATCTGACAGAAGCCTTCTGATCCAATCACAAATTTAATAAATTAGTCTTACCCTTGAGAATTGTATATTTCAAAGATAAAGTAATAAAATCTAGGCCACAAATATCAAATTTCCTCACTTTTATTTTACTATTCCACTTTGAGCAAATACATACATTTCAAACTTTTATTTTCAAAAGGTGACATTGATATTCTTCACCTCTAAAATCAACAACTTAGAAAAATTGTTCTCAGTTTTCCACCAGATGGCATTGCCACTGTCTTCTTAATGAATATAAAAAGGTATAATGAAGCAGAGTAAAATTGTAAATGTAAACAAAGGGGAAATTTATCATCTTTTTTATCCTCCTCAATAAGTACATGTCAATAACAAGTATATTTTCTGATACCTAAAGAAACTCAAAGATTTTCATGATGTTAACTAGAGACATTACTGGATTTAATTCTGACCTATTTATGAAAACAAAATAAAATATATATATATATATTTCAAAACGTAGAATCAATGATTACACTAAGAAAAAAATAATTGATCTTCTTTTTACCTCCAACTCTCCTCAATCACATACCTTCAATGCCTTAGAATAGGCTATTTAACACATTAAATGCTGCCCACTTATTACATGTACAGAAATGTGTCAGGCAGTATGTGTGATGTAAAGATGTATGTAAACATCAGCAAAAGGCAATAGTATAAGATAATATTTAGGGAGATCCTCTAAAAGATTATATGAGATGACCAAATGTATGGTACAGAGAATAATTACTGCTGGAAGAGAAAGAAGACTTGGAATTTGAGTAAAGGTCTTAGCTAGGTTCAGAAAAAGAGGGAAAAAAGAAAACACAGAAAAAAAAAACCTAAAGGAAAATATGATGTAGATTTGACAACCACTGGGTAAATCATATGAAAATTTTATATAGAGAAGAAAAGTTGGGAAAGTGTTAAAAATTATGTAAAGGATGAAATAAATATCTGAAAGATAATTCGGATTTCAGAGACAAACTGTAAAGGCAGAAAACATTCAGGAAAAGATTTTCCATGAATGTGGTAAAGAATAATTGAAGGTATTTGAATAACCAACATTCACAGAGAAAATAATTAGCTTCTTCTACAAGTTGCCTTTATGCTATTCAGTGGCCTTTATCAGGCAAATTTTTCTGGAATTTTATACAAAATATTAAAACTTTGCATTTCACACTAAACCACCCTTTTGCTCCTAAAATCATTTAATTTATTTTGCAAATGTGTGTTAAGAAAATGACAGAGATCATTTAGTAAGATGAGAGGATGAATTAATTTCCATTGAGTCACCGTCATTCTTCTGATTAATAAGTGTTAACTGTATAGCTGGAGAGCCAATTATCTTCAGTGTCTCCACAATCTAGTTCCTAGATGCAAAACAACTGTGACCATGTGGTAACTTGCCTTACATAAACATAAAACAACATGTATCGAATGTCTTTTGTGTGCTAGGCTAAATGCATTACCTACAAAACTCATTCAAATCTCACAAAACCCTTTGAAGTAGTTTATTATTGATACCTTCATTTTATAAGAGTAAAGCTAGACCTCAGAGAAGTTAAGTGAATTGTCTTAAGTTCACTCCACAGGGAAGGGTGGATCCATGATTCCCATCTAAGCCAAGTTTCCACTCAACAAGGATGCTATTATAGAGTTATTCTGCTTCAACAGAACTCCAGGCACTAAGAAGTTAAAAAAAAAAGAGAGCGGATTTTTTTTTCCTGATTAAAACCATCCTTCCTTCCAAAATATCTGTTTGAGAATATAAATAGTGAAGCATAATTTAATTCCGTAAGTTGTTCAACAACCACTGGGAAATAAATTAAAATAATAAAGAAATTAAAATGTTAACCATTCAAATTCACATCATAAATATAAGGACATATGTATAATAAGACTATCAAAAGCAGTCTTAGTTATGAAAAGATGCCTTTCATGAATATAGTTTATAAAAGTATTTGCATTTTAATTGAGTAACAATTGTAGAAAACATTTTCACATGATCAGAGCAAAAACTCTTCATGAAAAACCATTGAACATGGTAGGACAACATTAATTTCTAGTAGCTCCTTAGCCTTTTGTCAGGTTGATCTAAAGTCTCAAGTGCCAGACAGCCCTCTGAAGTGCTTCAATTCTGGTAATAACAGCTTGTTTCCTCTGGAGTAACAACTTATTAGTCAATCTGGTTTTCAGTATTGTTAATGTAGGCATTTTCATATCACAAAGGTATTACCTCTTATTGGTATCAAACTGCGAAGTGTGATGATGGCTTTTTCTCTAGAAAGTGAAAGGTACATTATTTCATCTCTATTTCCCCCCTTTAATCTGTCTTTTGCATATGGTATTTTGAAAATTCCATCAAAGAATTTTTATAGAAATTCCCCTCAGTTTTGCACCAGATACTATTTCAAAACCAAGGATCTAATTAAATGGTCCTAGTGATTTGTCATTTCTCACTGGGGAAATTAATGCCCCGTGTTACATGCACATTTAAATGATTTTGTAGATACTGCTATAAAGACATAACACATAAGCAAAGGTTGTTGTCATTTACTCTGCAATCTAACCTAAGGATACAAATTCTGAGAAAAAAAGTCCTAAGTGCACGAATTTTTCAAAAGAGATGCACAGACAGCCCGTTAAATGAACTTCAGCTTTGGATGTTGTCTAACTTGTCAATCAGAAAAACAGTTCTGCCCCTACTCAATCATTTTGCTAAAAATATGCATAGAGACCAGCATCAGTTGAAAAGAAAAAATAACTGTGGCTAAAGATACGTTTGTCCACAGTGGTCTGATGAGGTCAGAATCACATAGCTTCTCTTATTTATCAGTCTGTGTCACCTCCAGGCACTTCCTAATGAAAATCCTTGCTCCTGGTAACACACTTCAAACTCAAGCTGCTGGAATGTGCAACTGAAGGAGCAATAAAATATAAATTTACTTAATGCACAGAGTAAGCAGTAGGTTATCACTGAACACTCTAAACAAAATATTCCAGTTTTTGTTTTCCTTTTTTTTTGAAACACCTAAATGTTAACGGATAATTGATAGTTTCAATTTTTAGTAGAAACGTAAGGCAATATTTTGCTAAAAATATGTTTGAACTCTATGCTTATTTGACACATAGGATGACATATTCTTATAGTTGCCAAATTTCAGTCCTGACTTTTTCTACCATGTTTCTATTGTTTGTTTTACTTTTGTTTTCTAGGTCACATCTTCTTAGGAAGTTTTAAACAGCTGTCAAAAGTATGCACAATCAAAATCAAGAATCAAATCTGAGTATCAGTGTAACCCGTATTTTGCTCAGTTACCATCTTGTCAATTCAGTGAATTTTGCATGAAGGTTTGTTCACTAAACTGATAAAGTAATTAGATCAAAGGAATATTTTTCAAAAACAGACTTTGGCTACATTGACTATTTCATGAGTGAATCCTCCCATACACACCTAAGTTAGTATATGAAAATATTTTTGATGGTACATTTTAAGCTGCTAGAAACAGCAGTGTAGTGAGATCTAGGATTAAATTAATTCAATCAAATCAAGTCAAGTCTATAAGATGACATTACAAATTCCCAAACAATATCAATGCAAATCCAGAGGGACAGTGTTTGGGCTAGTCAGTCCCCTATAAAATAGCACTAGAATATAAATTACTTTCAAAAATCGGAAAAGCGATCAGAAATAAATTTGATGTTACTCAATTTAGATAAATGTGGAGAGGAAAAGAAATCACTATGCAAATCCTAAGGGTAAATAAATAGAATGATATGTAGCCTATCACTAAAGAGGTTTGAAGTTAATTCACAGTCTTATACAGGATTTTAAATCCTTTCAACTCATCTTGCTTTTACTCTTGGATATTATAGAGAAAAAAATACGCTCTCAAAAATGCATCTATTCACATCAGGCATAACTCAGAAAGGCAAAAGTGTGTTGTCTAATAGAATCAGTTTTGAAACATCCATCAAATATACATGACTTAATTTTGTCTATAAATCTTTAAAATGTCGTAAAAGGGGAAGTTCCATCATGGACTACATTTAAACTTGTTTTTCAGGTTAAAAAGCAGTCATTTACCTCATGTCACTCAATCCTCTATTTTTTGCAATGTAAGAGTATCAATCTGGGGTCATAAAAATGGTCACAATGGAAATCTGTAATAATTTTCTGACTCTTAGTTTACTTGCTATTAGGTTGAATAACAAGAAACTGTCTATATGAAAACTTTTTAGCTTCACGAAACAGTTTTATGTGGTTGAACATAATATATCAGCTCCCAAAAATCTTAATCAGAATCTTCCTTAGAGACTCAAGTTTGGAAACAAAAAGAGAGAGAAAGGAAGATTTTCTTCTTTTTTTTTTTTTTTTTTTTCCAGCTGCTATATGGCATTAGTATTTGTCCCCAGAGGATGTTTGCCACAGTGGACTCTACTGCTTTCTAAACAGTGAAAGATATCCTCGACATTGCTGCTAAAAATTGGGTTCCTTGAAAAAGATATATTGAAGCCCTAACTCCTGGCACATGTGAATGTGACATTATTTGGAAACAGGGTCTTTGCAGATGTAATCAAGTTGAGGTCATACTGGACTAGAGGCCCCTGATCCAATGTGTGTTGTTATTATAAGAAAACGAAGCAGAGACAGACACAGAGACACACACGAGAAAGCCATGTGGAAATGGAGGCAGAGCCTGGAGAGCTTCACCCACAAGGTAAGGAATTGCCAAGAATTGCTGGCAAACACTAGAAGCTGGAAGAGAAGCGTAGATTCTCTCTCTGAGACCCCAAGAAATGATTAATCCTGATGAAACCTTAAGTGTAGTATTTGTTCTCAAGAACTGTGGAAGAATACCTATCTGTTATTTTAAGCTAACAGATTTGTATCAATTTATTCTGGCAGTCCGAGGGAACTAAAGACTCCTTTATGGGAGGTTCCCAAAATTTCCCTTGTAATACTACCTCTCACTCACCTAAAGCTGCAAGAACAGGCCAGTACCATCACGTAATTATGTCAAACTAGATTTTCTGGAGCCCTCAATCTATGGAAGCCATGCCACACTTCATCAGGTAAATGATGCTCTTCTCTTCATGTTTTTTATGGGATGAGCACCAAAGAAATATTGCCCCAAAGGTCTCACAGTGCATCAGCGAAATAAACTCTTCCATGTTTATTCATTTTTCCTTGCACTTCACTCTTTCCTGAGAAGTGGAATGAGCTGGTTGTTGAGCTGAGCCATAGTCACCATATCATCGGCAGAATTTGCCCTTCCCAGTCTATTTGTGCTTCTCTTGCTCACAAGCCAGAATTTATTTCACAAAACAATCATGGGAATAAACAAGTCCAGGGCTGAGACTGAGATCATGGTGGGGGTGTAAAGAATCATCTTCCAGAAATGTATGAGTACATCTGAATCCTGCAGTAAATACAGCATAAGCTCACGTTAGAAATAAACCATCTCTAGCAGGATCTGCTAAGCTTTTTGTTCATAAATTGTCTTAAGTTCTTCAGGATCTGCTGGGTATCACTGTAGAACTAGGAGAAAATTCAGGCATTTGTTAGATGGATGTTGGGTATACAAAAATGGGAGAAGAGACCGGACGTGGTGGCTCACTCCTGTAATCCTAGCACGCTGGGAGGCCAAGGTCAGTGGATCATTTGAAGTCAGGAGTTCAAGACCAGCCTGGCCAACAATGGTGAAACTCCATCTCTAATAAAAATACAAAAATTAGCCAAGTGTGTTGGCGTGAACCTGTAGTCCCAGCTACTGGGGAGGCAGAGGCAAGAGAATCACTTGAACCTGGGAGGCGGAGGTTAAAGTGAGCTGAGATCATTCCACTGCACTCTAGGCTGGGCAAAAGAATGAGACTCTGTCTCAAAAAACACAAACCAAAAAAAAAAGAGAGAGAGAAGAAAAATATCTTAGGGGAAACAACCAAGAAAAGAAGATAAGATCTGGATTAAATATACAGGGAATTAAAACTATATTTTGCATGGTCAACTACCAGAATAAAGGGAGATAATGTGGTTTAGTAGAAAAAAGACATAAGTAGCATGTCTATCTATGCCTCAGCAAAGCTAACAGGATTCTCATAAAATTCAGAATGCCAGATGTATACTAAAATTCAGAAGTTCACAAAGAATGAATACAACCTTAAAAAGCACTTCTTATGTAACAGTGAAAGGTTTTATAATTATATTAAAGATGGTGTGCAACCTTTTGAAATTTGTGAAAGAAAAAGTATGCTGACAGTCAAAAAGAAGTAACTCAGAGAATAAATGAAAATTTTTAAAATTATTATTATTTTTTGAGAAGGAGTTTCACTTTGTCACCGAGGCTGGAGTGTAGTGGTGACATCTCGGCTCACTGCAACCTCCACCTCCGGGGTTCCAGCAATTCTCCTGCCTCAGACTCCTGAGTAGCTGGGATTACAGGTGTGCACCACCACACCCGGCTAATTTTTGTATTTTTAGTAGAGATGAGATGTCACCTTGTTGGCCAGGCTGGTCATGAACTCCTGACCTCAGGTGATCCACCCTCCTCGGCCTCCCTAAGTGCTGGGATTACAAAGATAATAGGATATTTTCACCACCATGTGGTTAGATTTGGAAATGCTAAGTACGCGTGTGGACAGCGCATTAAAAGACATCAAGATACATCAGTACGCCTAGGTAAGGGCAATCTGGGAATCAGGAAGGAAGTAGAGCAAAGTCTTGCAAATGCGAATTGCTACTGAGACCCAGCTTGAACATGTATGTATTTGGGCTGCACTAAGATTAAGAAATTGGCATGGAAAGCCTTTCTAGAGAACCATTCCACACTGACTAGCCGGCATTATTGTGAGGCTCACCTTGCTTATTTGTATGATCCCCCTGCTTTGTCTGCGGGAATTAAGTTTTTGTGTATTTGTTTGTTTGTTTTCTTTTGTTTTTGTTTTCTGAGACCAGCTCTGGCTCCGTTGTCCAGGCTGGAGTGCAGTGGTGTGATCTCGACTCACTGCAGCCTCAAACTCCTGAGCTCAAGCCAGCCTCCCATCTCATTCTCCTGAGTAACAGGGACTACAGGTGCGTGCCATCACACCCAGCTAAATTTTCATATTTTTTGTAGAGATGCGGTTTCACCACGTTGCCCAGGATAGTCTGGAACTCCTGGGCTCAAAGGATCCGCCCATCTCAGTCTCCCTAAATGGAGGGATTACAGGCGAGAGCCACCGTGCCCTGCCTTCTGGGCATTAACTTTTGAGACCCATGACCAGATGGAAAAGGCTACTCATTGGGAAAAAGGGGTGCTGTACTTGCAAAGATGTGGCCCGTTGATGCTTACCTACCAGTTATGCAAGAAAGTCAAGTTTATTAGAAAGCACACACTTATTAATTTAAAAAAAACTTGCTGGAGGAAATGCTTATGTTAAACAATCATAATAATGGGCGGCAGGGAACCTATTTGATTCATTTTTAAGAAGATAATAAGTATATAGATTAATAGAATGTAGAGGTTATATTTTACATAAATATTTTGCACATCCTTAAGGTCTCTGCCAACTACTGTTTAATAAACGCAGTCACTAAGGGCATTAGCAGGAGAGGAACTTGTTTTATCGTAAGTGAAAACAATTAAAGGCAATAAAGAACAAGGCTCTATGGCCATTTCTCTGCCTAAAAATATAAGAAATAAACATCATTGACATAAAAACCATTAGGCTAATTAAATATGAGTATAAGGTAAACATTATTACTCTTTATCATAAATATGGGCTTATCTAAGAGGAATTAGGTCTGAGTAGCAGTTTAAAAGCTAACGAGTCTAGCTTTTTCTTTCATGAGGTTTATCCTCTCTAAAATAATCCTGCCTGTGAGGCCACCACTACCAGACTTAATTAGGCCTTCTGGCCATCATAATGTTGAGCAAGAAAAGGCAACAGTTTATTGCACTTTCTAATGAACACTTCATTTCATAATTTTAATTTATTTTAATACAATGGACATAACTATATTTAGACAACAAATATATTTGCTCCCATTTCAAAATAGTAAGCAAACTATTCCACTTTGTCACTTATACATCCCATTTATCTAATTCTGAGCATCTTTATACGTATTAAACAATGGGATCATTGAGATTTTCTTGGGCACAGCATACTATAACACTGGGAAGAACTGTTCACTCAGCCACCATGTGAAAACAATTCTGTGTCCTCCAAAACAGAGGAGCTTGGAGGATACTGAGCTTCTCTTCATTAAGGTGCAAAACCTGTTTCACAGTTCTCTAAACGCAGAAGAAATGCATAAAACATGTCCTGTGACTACAGACCATAATTAGCTTGGTACCTAGGCTGTCAGTCTTAATAAGTACATAAATAAGTAACATTTAGATTAGTATTTTATGGATATTTCCAAAAAAAAAAAAAAGAGAGAAAAAGAATTAAAAAGAACTTCTCTTTATGTTGATTTCCCTTGTTTATTTATCTGATGTTATGTGAATGCCTAGCATATACTAACAGGTGAAAGTGGCCTGTTAAAGTGCAGTATCCTGTTGTATTGTGAAATATTTTTCAAAAGATCTTAAGAAGTAGTTTCCTTATTGTCAGCCTTATAAGACGTATTATATAAGACAAAAGGCTTATTGTCAGGCTTATAAGACAAATTAAAAAGAAATGGATTCTGTATTTGAATGTGTAGAGAGAATCCTCTCTTCTACTGGGCAATTTCAGTTCTAAAAATAGTAAATTCTGAGAAACACTCATGGCATTGTTCAAAATTTAACGAGATGATTGTTCATTATTGAAGTATTTTTAACAATACAGAAAAATGGAAAGCAACTTAAAAGTAAAACAGCAAAAATTGGTTAAATATATTATGGTATATTCATATTATAAGGCATTGAAAGCTACATATTATTATGTAGCTATGGAAAATAGGTAAATATAAATTAAACCAAAAGAGATTAAAATCTAAATATACAGAATAATCCAAGAACAACCACCAAAAGAAACCAGAAAAAAATTTTTATTCATACAAAAACAAAATACTATAAGACTATTCACCAATATGTAAGTAGTGATTAGCCCTAGAAGTTGAGGTAGTGTATCTATTGTTTTTAATTTTATTTTTTTCTTAAGCTATGCCTTTTCCATGTTTTAAAATTAAAACAATAGTGCTCTGGTAATAACAAAAAGCAATAAGATCATTCTAACTTTGAAAGAGAAAGAGGACTGATATACACAATTCCTAACTCTCCTTCTTATCAATATGTATAGGATCACAAAAGATCACAAAGGACTGTTTCCAAAGCTTAATTCCCTCAGGTTCTCCTAAAACTCACAATACTACATAGGAAATTGAGACCTCACACATAGATAACTATTACCTATTTAATCTCGCTTAAGTAAAAAAGGAAAAAGGAAAAAATACTAGTCCTAGCCTAGTTCAAGCAATGAAAGCTGAGCTACATTTAGCTAAACGCATCTCCTAGAAGGAGAGTATGAGTTGTAAATCTAAAATGAAAATCACATCAGTATGGTTTATAGGAAGAGATACATGGCTAAAAGCAGAAAAATTCCTGAGTGAAGGGTATAGAGCAAAGCATACCACATAACAAATGCTTAACATAAACTCAGAAAACAACTTTAAAAAATTCCCCAACAGCAGATTTATGACAAACACAAAATGAAAAGGCAACGTAATGTAGTCTGAAATGTTTTAAAGGATAATATATGCTGTCAGTTGCCACATTTGGTTTTTATCTGGTCATTGAAAATGTCTTTATGTAGTGTTTTCTAACAATGACGTGTTGAAAATGTTGCTCCGAAATGTTTTTCTAAAATCTATACTTTTTTGCCCCCCTCCTATTTTGGCCATGGATATAACACTGAATTCAAACAGCCACAGCATGGGTTCTGGATTTTGTCTTTTTAATGATCAATTTAGATTGTTCCATGCTCAATTTAACCATAATAAACCAATCCATCAAACTGAGGTAACTCAGTTGCTATGCTCAGACACGTGATTTAAGTAAAATCAAGTAGTATCTCAGGAGCAGTTACCTTCCAATATTTGAGTAACATTGCAGCAGGTCTAGTTCCTAGCCCAGTCACCTACATGGTGACATTTAAAACACATTCAAAAATGTTTCTCCCTGCTAATGCACGATTGGGATTTTGCCATTTTTCTCAAATATGTTCATTTGCATACTCAATATTGTTGATCTGACATTAACCAACCTAAACTTCACGATTCCTTTCATGTTACATTTTGTTTGATATTTTAACTCAAACTTGCCTACAACTTCTATTTCCCTCCATGGAGGGTGGTAAATAAAAAATTGATACATGACAATACAAAAATGAATGTATGACAGCTGCAGCTCTCAGGGGGGCCACACAGACTGATGGGAGTGACAGATATTTACCAATTAAAATTAAATACAGCAAGTGTAAGGGCATTCTGTGTGTACAAAGTACAAAGTACTCTGACGAGGAAAAAGGCAAAATGCAGTACAAACTCATCTATCAAGTCTTTCAGGGAACCACAAGAAATGCAACAACCGTGTATGATAAATACTGAGTGAACAAGTGTTAATAAAATGTATGGGAAGCCATTGATTTGGACTGTACTTCTGTACTACATCCTAAGAGACCAACCCAAAATGGAGTCACTCAGGCTGAGGTCCCATGTCACCAAACCCAAACCAAGCTGTTTACTTGTAAGATGTGACCTTCTAAGAAATCAGGGGACAGATGAAAGCCAAATTTTCATGTAGAATGGTTTTACGGAGAAAAAAAAAAAAAAAAAAAAAAAAACAGGAGACTCACAGCAACCAATGGGAAGGGGTTCAGTCAGCCTGAGTTGCTATGGTAAGGGTTTCCTCTGTTTTAACCCATGCAAGGAAAGCAACGTGAAGTAACCTGAGGCTGAGCAGTCCACTTTGTGCACTAGGTTGTTTCCTTGTTCCTGCTCCAGCTGCCTTTTACATAAACTGACTTTTCTGTCGCATGCAGAGGAGTTCCTATGTACTTTGTAGACTGGATGCTGCTCAGTTTAAGAATCACTAATAAAAGCCAATTAGATCTTTAAAAACTCAATTTGTTGAAATTTTGTTCTTTGACGGGAGTAAGACCTGCGAGTGAAAGATAAGCAGGAAGCAGTCTTTAAGAATAATTGTCTGGGGTTACTCTTCTTGAGAACATCCAAGAAAGGTGCTAAATCTACATCTGGTTATTTTCCTGTATTAGCTTCCCACTTCCTTGTAATTTCAATTTACTAAATGATTCATATTTTATTTTCCTAAGGAAAATAGAATGTGGAAAATGGCCACCTACAGGATGTCGAAAACACCTAAACTACTAATGAGGTTCCTTTACGATGAGAGTTTTTAAAAAAATCATATTATCACCAGCATATCTGTAGGAGTTCAAATGTAATATAAATCCAAGATTAAAATATTAAAAATCTCATAAGTAAATAATATATAAACTCATGGTATTTTACTCTATTCTCAGTTATCAAAAGAAAAATTTATAAAGCTAGCCCTTAACTTACAATGGTTTGACTTTGACTTATTTTATTTTATTTTTTGACTTTTTGACAATGTGGAAGCTATATGTATTCAGTATCCTCCTTGGTTACAATGAGGTTGATGAAATGTACTTTTGATTTATGCTATTTTCAACTTATAATGGGTTTATCTGCATGTAATCCTATTGCAAATCCGAGAGCATCTATGATCAATATATATTTCTAACTATAGCCTTATTGAAAAAAGATTTTTAATATATTGCTCATGTATACAACCTTCAGTTGATATTGACAAGAACATAGCTTAAAAACTCAAGAATTCAAATCCAACATTTTAGCTTTAAATATAATATTTACATTAAATATTTTCATGTGTAGCAAATAAAGCACTATAAATAATTTCTTCCTTGTTTTGAAATAACAACTTTAATTCTCCAGGAAATATAAAACAAAGCAATAAAAATGATTATAAAATAAGTGATGAAGATCACTTAAAGGATAGTGGCAAGATCAACTGCAATTTAGGCCATGTTTAAAGGTTCTGAAAAGCTTGGTATTTACAAATATTTATCAACCTTTAGTGTCAAATAGTGTTGAATAGGTATTGATTGTTTGCAAGTAATCTATATCCTAATATTAGCTTTGAATTTTGTTTGAATAATATATCTGTGAAATGAAGAATCAAAATTTCATTTGTTTAATTTTAAAAAGCAGTTACAAAGTATAAGGGGTCTTCTCTAATCCTAAGCATAGGGCCATAGTTTTAGCTATGGACAACAGGATGAAAATGGAGGAAGTTACATCTGTGAGAAAAAATGAGTTTTCCAATCCAAAATTTTGGGGTGTCAATTAAAAATTGAAAACAATTTAACGTCATACATAATTGTCCTGAGTTTCCTAACTTTTGGAGTATCAGGAATGCCTCACTCCTATTCCAGAAGCTGCCACTCCATTGAAGTCCTAAGAACTCTCTTCTCACTTATCTGCCTATGATTTCTTTTCTTTAGCAGAGAATTCCCCAAAATAGTGAAAAAAAGGTTTCTGAAAAGTAAGTACCTTGTCACGTGTTAGTTTTGATAATGTTTACTGTGGTCATTGAGACACACACAACTGAATAACAAAAGAGCCTTTCTAAAAGTCATCGCTTATGCTTTCACTTGGCATTCATTGCATCAAAAACCATTCAACAAAAATATTTGTATAGCCTCATCCTCCTCTGCAGATCCATACCTGCCTACTGAACTATTCCGGGAAGGGGCCAAGTATAATTTGTACTTCCCAACCTCTTTGTTCATGCTGTTCTCATAGTTTGCAATGCCTTTGGGCTTTGCCCTTTGCTTCTTTCCTTCCTGACTTCGTCTTTTTTTTTTTTTTTTTTTTTTTTTTGAGACAGAGACTCACTCTGTTGCCCAGGCTGCAGTGCAGTGGCGTGGCACAATCTCGGCTCACTGCAACCTCCACCTTATGGGCTCAAGCAATCCTCCCACCTTAGCCCCGCAAGTGGCTGGGACTACAGGCGTGCACCACTATGCCCGGCTAATTTTTGTATTTTTTTGGTAGAGACAGGGTTTCACTATGTTGGCCAGGCTGGTCTCAAGCACCTGAACTCAAGTAATCCACCCACCTCAGCCTCCCAAAGTGCTGGGATTACAGGAGGGAGCCACTGTGCCGAGTCACAACAGTCTTAGGTATGGAAGTTCTATTCATATGTCAAAGTCAGGCTTTAAAGATTGCTTTCTTTCTCTAGAACTGTCCTCAGCCTCTTGTTTTTCAGACCAAGTTAACTGCACCATATCAGTGTTTCCACAGCATTTTTCTTATTTCTTATGGCATTTGTTGAACCTATACTTTAATTTGTTCTTTTTATTCTTGTCTTTCCTACTCGATCACTAAAACCTGGAAGGCAGGATGATTTCAATGTCTACGTACACCTTACTGAACACCTTTAACATAATAAGCTGTGATATCTGGCAAGTTATTTAGCCTTTTTGTGTCGTTTTTATACTTATGAATAATAAAGGTGTCTATCACAAAATATTATGAGAATTATATCAAATGAAATGTTGAATATAAGCACAATGCCTGGAAGAGCAAACGTTAAAAAAAAAAAATTAGTTATTAGTTTAAAGTAATGACCATATAATGAATATAAGCTTATTTCATGAATCCTTCAAGAAATCTAGCAAAATGTTTTGCATATAGTAGGCACTCAAACACCGAACTAAACTGATATCTGCAACCATATTCTCTAAACTCTGAAAGCCAAGAGCAAATTTCTTTCAGCAGCAAAATTATTAGGTAATTCCAGAGTTCAAAAATCCTCTTCCGGGGTTGATACACTTTCATAAATTACCTGTATGAAATGTTAAGTTTCAGTAGCATAAACCCAGTCTTTGCTTGATATTGCCTTTTGTGGATAAATAAGTGAAACTTGGGGCCCGAAATCCCAGTTGTATATAAAAGCAAGGCTTAGGTAGAAAAAACACATAGAAGTTTAATATTATAGATCTTCCATCCTCCAACCGCGCTGGTCATTTCTTTTTTTTTTTTTTTTTTAATTATACTTTAAGTTCTAGGGTACATGTGCATAGCGTGCAGGTTTGTTACACATGTATACTTGTGCCATGTTGGTGTGCTGCACCCATCAACTCGTCAGCACCCATCAATTCATCATTTAATCAGGTATAACTCCCAATGCAATCCCTCCCCCCTCCCCACTCCCCATGATAGGCCCCAGTGTGTGATGTTCCCCTTCCCATGTCCAAGTGATCTCATTGTTCAGTTCCCACCTATGAGTGAGAACATGTGTTTGGTTTTCTGTTCTTGTGATAGTTTGCTAAGAATGATGGTTTCCAGCTGCATCCATGTCCCTACAAAGGATGCAAACTTATCCTTTTTGATGGCTGCATAGTATTCCATGGTGTATATGTGCCACATTTTCTTAATCCAGTCTGTCACAGATGGACATTTGGGTTGATTCCAAGTCTTTGCTATTGTGAATAGTGCCGCAATAAACATACGTGTGCATGTGTCTTTCTAGCAGCATGATTTATAATCCTTTGGGTATATACCCAGTAGTGGGATGGCTGGGTCATATGGTATATCTAGTTCTAGATCCTTGAGGAATCGCCATACTGTTTTCCATAATGGTTGGAACTAGTTTACAATCCCACCAACATTGTAAAAGTGTTTCTATTTCTCCACATCCTCTCCAACACCTGTTGTTTCCTGACTTTTTAATGATTGCCATTCTAACTGGTGTGAGATGGTATCTCATTGTGGTTTTGATTTGCATTTCTCTGATGGCGAGTGATGATGAGCATTTTTTCATGTGTCTGTTGGCTGTATGAATGTCTTCTTTTGAGAAATGTCTGTTCATATCCTTTGCCCACTTTTTGATGGGGTTGTTTTTTTCTTGTATATTTGTTTGAGTTCTTTGTAGGTTCTGGATATTAGCCCTTTGTCAGATGAGTAGATTGCAAAAATTTTCTCCCATTCTGTAGGTTGCCTGTTCACTCTGATGGTAGTTTCTTATTGGCTAGCCATAAGTAGAAAGCTGAAACTGGATCCTTTCCTTACTCCTTATACGAAGATTAATTCAAGATGGATTAGAGACTTAAATGTTAGACCTAATACCATAAAAACCCTAGAAGAAAACCTAGGTAGTACCATTCAGGACATAGGCATGGGCAAAGACTTCATGTCTAAAACACCAAAAGCAACGGCAGCAAAAGCCAAAATCGACAAATGGGATCTAATTAAACTAACGCGCTGGTCATTTCTAACTCCAGGCGGGCAGGATTCTAGCCACTGGAAACAGGAAGTCATCACTGACTAGGCTGCAGGGAGCTGACAGCTAACCTCGCCTTCTAAAGGAGAGGGTGCTTCACCACACATTTGTGGGCTGCAGGAAAAAAAAAACCAGCTCTTCTTTACGTCTGTGGATAATGTCACTATATTTGATTTGGCACAAACACACTGAGAAAACAAATATCTTTGGTTGACTTTAGATGTGAGTCTCTGTTTCATATCTACCTGGCAATAATAAATTCTGATCTTTACCTTGTAATAGTGTACTACGTGATTATATACATTGAACTTTAAAATTATCCATCAGAAAGAAATACTGTAAAATCTGAAGAGGCTATGTGTAGGTTTTAATCTTATGTGGTCTATTAACAACAAAGCAGTCAGAATTTTCTTTTTTGTATATATTTATATATTTAATCTCCTTGCCAACTCTAGCTATTTTATCTTTGCGTAAAATCAGTGGAAATAATAGCAGTAGTTAAACAAACTCTGGAAGACTAATACTCATTCTCAAAGTGAAGGTATACATCTTTAGGTGAATTTAAGAGAAGTAGTTTTAATAGTAGCTCTTACGAGGATGGAGAGAAGCAGAAAACTTCCAGTATATCACAGAGAGACATGAGACATATTTTTAAAACTTTTCTTTAATAATTCAAACCTAGCCAAAGAAGGCTTGTACTCTCTGTTCCTATGTGGACTGAGAGGTGTTTGGGCATTGGCATCAAATTGGTTCTTTCCCAAGAGAAGCTTATGAGTGGGGTAAAAACAAATGGAGTCCAGTAGAAGGGAGAAAACTATTCTCTTGCATTTATTATAAAAATGAGTGTAACATTATATAGTATACAATACAAAATGGTACAAATGAGTTTTAGCACCTGTTTAAAGAAAGTTTATGGGAGGCCATTGTTTTGGACCAGCCTCCTGCCCTAGGCCCCAGCAGACCAGATCAAACTAGAATGGAGTCACATATGCTAAGTGTTACCTACTCAAATTGAATTTTGAAACTGCCCAGTTTTCCAAAAAAAAAAAACACAGGAGAGTCTAGTTAAACTGTGTCAGCATAATAAGGAAGTCCTCTGTTTTTAACCCCATAAGAGATGTCACTGTGAAATGATTAATCTGTTTTTTATTCACCATTTCTGTTTTCTTCAGACCTTTCCTGCCTATGAAACCAATCTCCTTGGCTCAGCTCATACGAACATTTATTTTGTTTTACAAAATGATACGTTGCCTGATTCTAGAATCTCTCAGAACCATTAGACATTTAAACTAAATTTGTTGTTATTTTGCCTTTGACAAATCTTAAATGTTAAATATCTAGAAGGAGAAGTGGTAAAATATTTTTAAATATAAGTGAGAATATGTTTCGTAAGATTTTCAACGGGCATGTTGAATATGACAGAACTCTTGATTTGAACTATGAAGTAGCTTTTTTTTTTAAACAGATTGTACAAGGTAAGGCATGTTTTAGAATTATCTTAAAATAATATGTTGGCATCATTATTATCTAGTTTTAACGGGTAAGTTTATGAGTAATATTTTTATGCACTTCTACATTTTCAAAATTCTGACTAGAGCACACTTAGACTTTATAATGGGAAAAGAGTTATTAAACAAATAAGGCCAAATTTTGCATGCAATCAATAAGCAAAGATTAACAAAGAAGTAGCTTCAATTCAGATCTGTGTTTTTATACGTTCTGCTTTAACTTCATAATTTATCTTCCAATTTCTTTCTATGGATCATAATTGCACTGATAGTTGCTGCTGGTATTTTAAATTTAAAGGTCCTTTTTTTTTTTTTTTTTTTTTTTAGAATAAGAGAAACTCCAAACCTCAGCATCACAAAATATAACCATGCAACAACCACGCACATCAACCTCCTGAATCTAAAAAAAATAGAAATTCAAAAAAGAAGCTAATTTAATATTCACATTTATCTCTTTTTCTGCTTTAAGTTAAAAGTTGAAAAACAGTGTGAAAGCTGACATAATTCAATTATACATGTTTTATAGGGCATTCTTTTCAATAAAAGTGATTTCAGGAAAAAAAAAAAAAAGAGAGAAACTAGACAAGACTCATCAGCAGTAATAGCCTGAATGCAGGAGATTCAGAGTTTTACGCTATCAAACAAGAGAGTCCATGCAAACTATCAGAGGCCAAAAGTACATGCTCATATGCATTTAGTTTGCAGACAGAGAGACACACAGTCTCTGGAGCATCGAGAAATGAAACATATAATAAAGGTCTATGTCCACCTAATAGCTAATTGTAAAATCCTCTATAACTAATCCCACCTCACTCTTGAAAATTAGCTACCACCTAAAGTACCAAAATTGCAAAGAAGGCAAAGAATAAACTAGTGCCACCTGTTCCATTCCCATCTCTACATGCTCAAATCATGAGTCTTTTCTTTTCTTTCCTTCCTTCCTTCCTTCCTTCCTTCCTTCCTTCCTTCCTTCCTTCCTTCCTTCCTTCCTCCTTCCTTCCTTCCTTCCTCCTTCCTTCCTTCTTTCCTTCTTTCCTTCCTTTCTTTCTCTCTTTCTTTCTTTCTTACAGGGTCTCACTCTGTCAACTAGGCTGGAGTGTAGTGGCGAACTCACAGCTCACTATAGCCTTGACTTCTCAGGCTCAGATGACTCACCCAACTCAGTCTCCCAAGTAGCTGAGACTACAGGTGTGTGCCACCAAGCCAGGCAATTTTTTGTTTGTTTTTTGGTAGAGACAGGGTTTTGTCATGTTGGCCAGGCTGGTCTCAAACTTCTGGGCTCAAGCAGTCTGCCCACCTTGACCCCCTAAAATGTTGGAATTATAGGCATGAGCCACTCTGTGCCAGGTTCTTCATTTCTAAGAAGCTAAGTGATTTCTGGCAGAAACAGAATAAAAATGGGCTACCTGGCACGGTGACTTTTCTACACTATCTCATAAGTTTCTTCTTCCTTAATGCTATACAGTCCACAAATCAGCTGGCTTTCTTTGGCTTATATTTTTCAGTAAACAAAGACAATTTATTGCATAATTTGTTTGGAAATTTTGGTTGTGAAAAATGTTTTACATTTGAACGAAGATATCAAATGACAAGAAACCAAGCTCTTAGCACTTGGGATTCAGCAGTGCTCTGCCCTCTGTTCAGCAACTCAGTTATTTACAGATCCAAGTATACGCTCACTTAGTATTAAAAAATGGAGGAAGACACAGCCAAATATAGAAGATTCTTTCGCAGCACTATGGTAATTTGACAAATTTTCCACACTAAAATGATAGTTATATTCTAATTTAAGGAGAGTGAAATTGAGACTGAAAACTAGTTCCTTATTTCAGATGCATAGAGCAACATACCTCAAGAAATATGCCTCTGCCTAGTTACAGGGAGATGTGTGCTTTAGGAAACAAAGCGCTCACCCTCATGTTGCTATAGCTACACTTGTGTACCTGTAAGAATTCTGCAAAAATGAATCCCATTATATTGAAAAACAAAACACCAGAGACATTTCACTTGACAGAAAATTTAAATATATCTCCTTACAGAATATGCATCACTTTTAGTCACTTTGCAGGGGAGTGACCTGTTACTGTAGTAGTTCCATTCATTATATATGCATAAATTTTAAGACTATTGCTATTTGCACAGTACAAAAGATATATTTGCATGCTGGGACATAATGAGAATCCATCACAATGAAAAGTTTCATCGTTTATGGGAAAATGTTTCGTTTTAATATGCTTGGTTCTTCAATTTGGGAATATGCCAAATTCTTTTGTAAACTCCTGTAAATTGGAAAGATCTTCCCCACTCCCTCATCAAATGCTTCTGGACCATAGGCTTCACCTCTTTTGCTTGTCATGATAAAAAAAAAAAGTTGATAGAATAAAAGGGAAATGGAGATTCTTCTTTTTCTAAAATAGCAAGGCTTATGAAAAACTAGCATTAGTCCAAACCAGAACCAAAAATCACAATTCACTTATAAGCACTATTATTTATGCTACTATCCTACTGTTAATTATGTTATAAGGAACAAGCCTGTGAGACATACTGTTTCTACTTTTTTCCATTATCTCATTTTCGATGAATTCCTTTAAACTTTTTCTTCTGATACAGTCTAGAGGCAGCATCATGCTGTCTTTAGGATCAAAATTCCTTATATCTGAGACCTGGGCTTGAAGTCTTGACAAAGTTCTTTATTAGTTGTCCAACTCTTCTACTAAATGGTGCTAATCATAGAATCTACACCATATATTGGTTGTGAGGTTAAATGAGAACTCTTACCCCAGTGCTGAACCCAGTAAGTTCTCTGTGTGAGTTCACTATTATCATTGGTAATTTTGCAGGAGCAGACATAATAGCAATTATAATGACTGTGGCGCCCTGTACTACCAGATAGCTGGTATGCAGAATAGATAAATCTTATCAGTCGCTGTGACTTGAGCTATTAGTGGCCCAAAACTTAAATACAGTGCTTTTGTCCCCATACTTAATGTTAGCATTAACTCTCAAGCAAAGACATTTAGTCATTTAAAAACATTTTTTTAAAGACACATAGATAGTATATGTTACTTTAACCTAGAGGTCTTTACTGTAACATGGATCCTGAGGATAACATTGTAGTAATAATTATGCTTGGAAATTCATCCACTTGCACATACTTACATCCCTGTATCAGAGTTGAAGTGACAAACCAAAGACAAACTGTGCTCTAACAAACACTCAAGTATTACCTCTATTTATATCTAAGTTTACATGTATGTCAGAGTCATATCTATATCTATATCTATGTATAAAGAACTATAACTTACAGGTAGTACTTGAAAAATTATAATGATTCAATAAATCCTACATTTTTTTTTGCAGACTTGTCATGTTATCTAGACAAAATCCTTCTAGAAACATTAAAGCAAAATCACCTTATCAGCTGTTACACAACTGAACTACCTCTCCATCCTGTTTGCCAAATAAAATTCTACTTTCCTTCACATTTACCATTCTACTGGGGACAGCCCCAGTTCCACTTTGGTCTGTATCAAACGGTTTTAATGCCACATGCTAGCACATAATTTCCACTTATTTTAGCATTGAGTTTTCCTGCCTTCATTTTATTTGATTTTATTTTTTTGAAACGGAATCTCACTCTCTTGTCCAGGCTGGAGTGCAATGGCATGATCTTGGCTCACTGCAACCCCCACCTCCCGAGTTCAAACGGTTCTGGTTCTCCCACCCACCTCAGCCTCCCAGGTAGCTGGGACTGCAGGTGTGTGCCACCATGCTTGGCTAATTTTTTTGTGTCATTTGTAGAGGCAGGGATTCACCATGTTGGCCAGGCTGGTCTCAAACTCCTGACCTTAAGTGGTCTGTCCACCTCGGCCTCCTAGAGTGCTGGAATTACAGACGTGAGCCACCGCACCTGACCCTGCCTTCATGATCACTTACCTCCCCTTCTACGATGCCCAATCTCAAGAGGTGCCCCTCTGCAAACAGTTATCTGCCTTTGAGACATCATGCCAGTAGACTACCCATCCTCAGCCTCTATTAAATTATCTGGTTATATTTAGTGACAAAAGTGAGGCAGTTCTTTCCCCTGCTATCAATGCAGCACATCCTGGGAAAACGCAGTCATGAATCGGTCTCTTACATAAATGTACTTAAGATTTTTACTGTTCTCTAGATTGGAACTCCTCAGTGTTTAATTCATATGCAAATCACATGAGGAAACGGATAAAATGTAGATTCATTGTACAGATGATGGAGAGCTTTACGGCATAGATTGTAGTCATGGTTTCACAGGTGTATACTTATCTCTAAACTCATCAAGTTGTATACATTAAAAATGTACAGCTTTAAAAACTGGATAGTGACAATTATGACTGTATGTATTTATGAGGTACGTGATGCTATATGTACATACTGTGGAATTATTGAATTAAGCTAATTAACATATCCATTACCTCAAATACTTATTACTGATTCTTTCTATTTAAATGAAACATTGACTTTTTTATATCAATCATGCTTCAACAAATTATTTAAAATAGACAAACAAAAAAAATGTAGATTCAGATTCCATAGGCCTGGGGTGGGACTTGAGAATTTGCTTTTCAAGTAACTCTCAGATGATCCTGATGAGGCTGTTTCAAGGCTCACACTTTATCAAACCAGGAGCTAAAGTGATCCTAATACTATCCTTTATTTTGATAACTGTCATTTCATTCAACTTTATTAATGTAAAATTTGGCATACTCCTCTATAATTTTTATCCCACAAATTCTAGCTTTCCATAATTCAATGTTTAATAGGAGACAGCCTTCTTTCTGGAAGTTTAACATTGTAAAGGGCATGCATATCTTCTGGTAGAGACTTTTATGAATCTTTTCCACAATATTTCTTTTTTTTTTTTTTTGAGGCGGAGTCTCACTCTGTCGCCCAGACTGGAGTGCAGTGGCGCAATCTCGGCTCACTGCAAGCTCCGCCTCACGGGTTCACGCCATTCTCCTGCCTCAGCCTCCTGAGTAGCTGGGACTACAGGCGCCCGCCACCTCGCCCGGCTAGTTTTTTGTATTTTTAGTAGAGACGGGGTTTCACCATGTTAGCCAGGATGGTCTCGATCTCCTGACCTCGTGGTCCGCCCGTCTCGGCCTCCCAAAGTGCTGGGATTACAGGCTTGAGCCACCGCGCCCGGCCTCCACAATATTTCAACCAGTTATCTAAACACTAGGCATGCACATACACATCAACATTGACAGGAGCTGGAGATGCTATTTTGTCTCTCATAATCCTCATCAAAAGGATATTCTAGGACATTATCAGATGACATTGGTAAAATAAAATGATAAATGAGAGCATTTTAAATTTATTTTTTACTTTCCATTTTTTTGGGAGGGTGTAGCGTAGATGAAGATACAACAAAGTTTCAAGTCTCTCAACTACAGGACAGGGTAACGATGCCTGAAGTCTCTCACACTATTCATTCAAAAACTCTTACATACAAAAAGATGAGGTGTTTTTTTGTGGTGGAGTATATTGTTAGTGAAGTAATGATTCATGACAACTCTTTCCATCATTCTTAGCCAAAGAGAGCCTGGGACAAAGTTGGGTTTAAATCTTAAATCTTAGTTCTGCCACTAGCTAGCTTTGTGACCTACAGCTCAATCTTAGAAAATGTCTGACACTTAATATTCATTTGATTATTCATTACTAATACTGCTCATACTGGTATATTACAGAGAACTTTGAAATTATAGTTGTGGATGTGACCCTACGGCAGGAATGAGGTCAGGGTGGATGACTGCCTTGGAGCACGCAGGAGCAGGGATGTGAGGAGGTTTTATAGAGCCTTCAATTTTCCCACTGGTCCCTTTTTTACGTTTCCAAGGTTTTCCTCGTGTTACGAATCTAAACCTACACAGGGATAGAAAATGTTACAGAACAGAACTAAGACCAGTGAAGAAAGTCGCTACCAGAAAATAGCGACAAGAATTCAGAAGTCCTCAAATTCACAAACTGACAGAAAATTTGATGTCCATAAAGTTTATGATGACCTAAATAAGGGCAAAAATATATTCTGACCATTTCAGGTAAATGTATCTAATTATTTCTTAGACCTTCCTAAAAAACGTTTCGGTCACATTGTCTTGAAAATTGTATAAGCAACACACATCCTTACTAGCTCCATTTTAAATTGAATTAAATAAAGAATAACCTATTTATTTAAATTTAGTATAAACAGTGAAAAACAGTGTGCAAGTTAAACACAATTTTGAAAAAAATGTACACTGATAAATGGTCAAGGAAATTTTAAACATATATACATTTAACTGCAGTATAATATTTCCAACTATGAATCAAATGAACATCTGGAATTTGCTCAATAATGAAATTTAGGGGCTTCAGGTTCATTATTAAGATCTTGAGAAAATGTCACAGGACTGCAGTGCCATCATTGCATTGCTCCATTAGACCTCTTAGAATGTAACTATTTTCATTTAGGGCACAGGTAGATATCGAGTCAAATGTCATGGCACATTTATTTGATGTCATGGCATAGTTATAAACATATGATTGACATTTGATTACTTTGCAAACAAACTGTTATTATATAGTTATTTAATGTATTTATTTTTGGGGATTGTCTATTGAGGTTTTAAAATTTCTTACTGATTTCAGGGATATAACTTGCTGTTTATTCTGGAGAATTAAAACATGCAAATGAATTATTAAGATATGTATTTATAATTTAATTTTATTCAACAGTCAAATAATACAAATGTAGAAATATTACTTTCTAAATCTATGGGGATGCATAATGCAAAATTATAAATAACTTAAACCATACTGAATATGTTTGAATAAAATTTTTACTGCTGATTCCTACTATATTTAATTATTAGGTGTATTATGTATTTTTTCTCCAGGTACCAGATACTTTAAATAACAAATGCTCTTTTTATGGTACATTATCATATCATTTAGAATATGAACTGATTATATATACTAAATTGAGTTACACATTATTCTCACCCCTAATGCTGATTTGGATACATTTCTCTGCTGGAAACTATAGGAAGGCTGAAGCACCAGCTAACATTTATATGACAACAGAAAAATCCAAAAAAAAAACATCTGGATCTGAACTAAAGTGAATGCATCTGATGAAATCTAAATTGCAATGGCATAACATTATCTAGTAATGTTAACATAAAAGCTGCTAGAATCCAAATTTACCTTACAGATAACACAAAAGTTAAGTGGTGTTACTAAAATTTGATTCTTAGGACGTTTCTACAGGAGGCAAGTGTATTCAAATGTTCTGTGCAATTTGCCTCATGATGTCTTTTTCAGTAATGATCATTTATAAGGCTTGTAATGAAACACAAAGAGTGAGAGAACACATGGTTATGTGGGTGTTAGGAAGGTAAACGTCAATTCCGGGCCCTGGAACCAATTTCTTAAAAAAGGCTTCCCCGCATCACCTCATCCTAGTTCAAAATAACTAATTGCACTTCAAAATTTTAAGGAACAAGTTAAATAAGAACAAGGACTGGCGTTTCACTATTATGGCCAAGGTGTTAATTATTCCTAATTATATGAAATCATTTCCAAGTATATTGCTTAAAATTCTTGATTTACTAGGGTTGGGGAAGTTTGGGGGAGTAACTAGGTGAGGTTTTAGCTACATCGCTCTTGTACCTATGGGCTTATCTTATGCGAGTGCTTTCCTTGCTTGAGACTGTTTGTTAACAAGAATAGACTCTAAAGAAATAGCACAGGCTGGGCCCGGTGCCTCATGTCTGTAATCCCAGCACTTTGGGAGGCCAAGGTGGGCAGATGTCGAGGTCAGGAGTTTGAGACCAGCCTGGCCAACATGGTGAAACCTCATCTCTACTAAAAATACAAAAATGAGCCAGGCACGGTGGCAGGCTCCTGTAATCCCAGCTACTCTGGAGGCTGAGGCAGGAAAATTGCTTGAACCCGGGAGGCAGAGGTTGCAGTGATCCAAGATCACGCCACTGCACTCCAGTCTGGGTGATAAAGCAAGACTCTGTCTAGGAAAAAAAAAAAGAGGAGAGAAGCTCTCTGGATTGTGTGAGAGAATAAAACAACACATTTCACTCAGAGTGATGTTGGAAAGTAGAAATTCAAATATATATGGGTCCTGGACTTTTTCAGGTGTTCTAAAATTCCTTTGGGCTTTCTGTTTCGTGGAATGATTCTAGGACTAAATTCTCCACATACGTTCCATTTACTGGTCATTAAAAATGATTTGAGATACAGAGCAATAACAATCAGTTAACTACAGGCAAAAAACATGCAGGGATCTCACAAACAATATTGAGTGAACGGAAGCAAGACTCAAAAAGGTACTAATTGTATGCTTCAATTTATATCAGTTCAAAACTGAGGAAACTAATCTATGATGTTAGAATTGAGGATGGTGGTTACACTTAAGAGGGATTAGGGAGAAAGGGAGGAATAGTAGATGACAGGGACTTTCTCTAGTTTGGATTGAGTTGCTGATTATACAAGTAGGTTTAGTTTGTGAAAATTCTTTGAATTCAACACCTATTATTTGTGAGCAAGTTGTACTTTAATAAAAGTTGATTTAAAGTGATTTGAGGCAATCAGAGAGGGAAGATATCTATATGACCTATAGTGGTATTTACATTGTGTAAATTGTGTGAAATGAGTAATGTCAACCTGTTTACAATGACTAGATTAATTCATTTAGAAATAATAAGGCCAGGTGCGGTGGCTCACGCCTGTAATCCCAGTACTTTGGGAGGCTGAGGTGGGTGGATTACGAGGTCAGGAGATCGAGACCATCCTGGCTAACACGGTGAAACCCCATCTCTACTAAAAATACAAAAAATTTGCCGGGCATGGTCGCGGGCACCTGTAGTCCCAGCTACTCAGGAGGCTGAGGCAGGAGAATGGCGTGAACCCAGGAGGCGGAGCTTGCAGTGAGCCGAGATCGTGCCACTGCACTCCAGTGTGGGAGACAGAGCAAGACTCCGTCTCAAAAAAAATAAAAAATAAATAAAAAGTAAAAAGCAAAGAAATAATAAAATCAGGGAGTAGACCAATTTTATGTTTAAAGAAATCTGTAATCATAAACCAGGTTCATTGCTGAAATGAAGTACTGTTCTCATAACAATAGATTTCAATTTTGTTTGAAATAAAAAAATGAAAAATGATTTTCAACTTCTGTACTTTGGTGGTGGTTGTTCGTTTTTTGAGACAGAGTTTCGCTCTTGTCGCCAAGGCTGGAGTGCTATGGCGTGACCTCAGCTCACTGCAACCTCTGCCTCCTGGGCTCCAGCGATTCTCCTACCTTGGCCCCTCAAGTAGCTGGGATTACAGGCACCTGCCACCATGCCTGGCTAATTTTTTTTTTTTTTTTCAGTAGAGACGAGGTTTCACTATGTGGGTAAGGCTGGTCCTGACCTCAGGTGATCCACCCGCCTTGGCCTTCCAAAGTGCTGGGATTACAGGCGTGAGCCACTGCACCAGGCCAAATTTTTTACCTCTGAACACCCTATGGATAATAAAATCCATTTCCTCATTTAAGTTATCCGAGTTTATTAAGAAATTGCATAAATATTTATAATTAGGTACGTGTCATATGCTTTGCAAATACCCAATTCTACTTTCAGAAAAAAATAAAGAACTTTTAAAATATTCCTATTTGACAAAAAGGAGGAAATGAGACTCAGAAGGTTGAAGTATCTTCTCTGAGATCAAATCACCAGTAAGAATAAGAGCTCTAACATTAATCTTGGATTTTCATTCATGACACCAACGGTTCTCAACTCCCCGTGTAACAGAATGAGATCACTGTGCAGCAGAGGGCTTGTTCAACACAGGCTTCAGCAATCCACGCTCGGGCCTTCTGGTTCAGCGGGTGTGGACTGGGCCCAGGAACATGCATTTCACACAAGTTCCCAGGTGACACTGCTGGGGCTGGTGGAGCACCACACTTTAGCACCACTGTGCTACCCCAGGCTGTCTGTGGTCTCTCTCCCTTACTTGCCTGTGCCCACCTTGAGGTTGAGAGCCTGGTCTCTTTTACTAGGTATCACTCTATTCCCAGAGCCTAACAACAGAGTGTCTGGGATATAGGAGGCATCCAATAAATACATAGGAATAAGTGGATGATTGAAGAAAGTTGTCTTTTTTTTTCTTTTCTTTTTTCTTTTGTTTTGAGACAAGTCTTGCTCTGTCGCCCAGGCTGGAGTGCAGTGGCATGATCTCAGCTCTCTGCAACCTCCACCTCCCAGGCTCAAATGATTTTCCTGCCTCAGCCTCCTGAATAGCTGGGATTACAGGCAAGCACCACCTCTCTGGCTAATTTTTCACCATGTTGGCCAGGTTGCTCTCGAACTCCTGATCTCAAGTGATGAACCTGCCTCGGCCTCCCAAAGTGCTAGGATTACAGGCATGATCCACTGTGCCCAGCCTTAAAGAAAGTCTTTATAAGATACTTGGAATGGCTCAGCTCCTCTTTGAATCCAATTAAGCATAAATTGCTGTGACAGAATTCCAGAAGGTGAGGTGAATTTCCTCATTTTACAGATGAGGAACTGAGTTCCAGAGACCACAAGTGAACTGCCTGAGGGTCAGGAAACCAAGAGAAGAACAGCTGCCTGTTAGTATTTTCCTTCTTTAAAAGAATACAGCTTATTAAGCTGTCTAGAGAAACCATGGGAACATCAGACAACAAACCATTTATCTTAGTGTTTTATCTGTTGTTTCAAACTGAGGTACCTGTAGGGAATTGAGCTGAAGCAATCTTACAGAAGTAAAACAGTCACAAAAAAAAAGTTAAAAAGATAAATGGTTACAGGAAAGCAAACAGTTTCAGGTGCAGGGGCTATAAATTCCTCACAAGGTGACAGGTGCGGGGGCTCTGGGTGCTATCAACCAGACACAAACGCGGGGGCTTTAGGGTGCTATCACCGAGCGAGTTCCTGGGAACTGCAGACAGAGCTGGCCACAGTACCTTATCAGTTAATTGCACTCTTTTTTTTTTTTTGAGACGGAGTCTCTCTCTGTCGCCCAGGCTGGAGTGCAGTGGTGCGATCTCGGCTCACTGCAACCTCCACCTCCCAGGTTCACGCCATTCTCCTGCCTCAGCCTCCCAAGTAGCTGGGACTACAGGCGTCTGCCACCTCGCCTGGCTAGATTTTTGTATTTTTTGGTAGAGACGGGGTTTCACCGTGTTAGCCAGGATGGTCTCGATCTCCTGACCTCGTGATCCACCCGTCTTGGCCTCCCAAAGTGCTGGGATTACAGGCTTGAGCCACCGCGCCCGGCTGCACTCTTTGATATGCTGAGAGTCAGCTTGCGCAAGTTAAGTCCTTGAGGAAGGGGGTGAGTAAGGAACCCTTGATGTCTTGCAAGTGAAGGAGGCAAATAGAGTCCGTCTGGCTCTCTCAGCTAAGGGAGAGTCCATTCAGGTTAAAACAAGGTAGGATATCACACCTCCACATTCACTGGCCCTCCCTCTTCATCTTGGTGCCTTTGCATGTGTCCTCCCGGTTTCTCCCCTGCCTCCTGCTGCCTCTTCTCAGGGTCTTTGCAGGACCCCCTTTGTGGGTCACTCTGTGAGGCTCTGGCCACACTCACAGTAGCACTCTCACTGGACTTGTCCACCACTCCTGATTTTCTGTATTAGCCGTTCTTGCATTGCTATAGAGACATACCTGAGGCTGGGTAATTTAGCAAGAAAAGAGGTTTCTTTGGCTCAAGGCTCTGCAGGCTGTACCAAAAGCGTGGTGCTGGCATCGGTTTGGCTTCTGGGGAGGCGTTGGAGCTTTGACTCATGATGGAAGCCAAAAGCAGGAGCAGGCGTGAGACATGGCGAGGGCAGGAGAAAGAGAAAGAGAGAATGGGGGGTGAGGGAGGTGCCATACTCCTTAAACGACCAGATTCTGATCTCAAAGACAACACCACACTGTGAGGGATCCACCCCGTCCCCCAAACACCTCCCACCAGGCCCACTTGCAACACTGGGGATTACTTTTTTTTTTTTTTTTTTCCTGAGACAGGGTCTCACTCTGTCACCTAGGCAGGAGTGCAGTGGCTCGATCACAGCTCACTGCAACCTCTGCCTCCTGGGCTCAGGTGATCCTCCCATCTCACCCTCCCGAGTCACTGGGTCTACAGTCACACATCATCACATCCAGCTAATTTTGTGTGTATGTGTGTGTGGGGTTTTTTTTTTTTGTTTTTTTGTTTGTTTGTTTGTTTGTTTTTGTAGAGATGGGGTTTTTCCATGTTACCCAGGCTGGTCTTGAATTCCTGGGCTCCAGTGATCCTCCCTCCTCAGCCTCCCAAAGTGCTGGGATTATAGGCAAGAGCCACTGCACCTGACTTGATTACATTTCAACATGAGAGATGTGGACAGGGATGAATATCCAAACTGTATCATTCTACCCTGCCCCGCTCACCCAAATCCGATGTCCTTCTCACATTGCAGAATACAATCATGCCTTCAAAACAGTATCCCAGAGTCTTTTTTTTTTAGATGGAGTTTCGCTCTTGTCATCCAGGCTGGAGGGCAATGGTACCATCTCAGTTCACTGTAACCTCCCCCTCCCGGGTTCAAGCGATTCTCCTGCCTCAGCCTCCCCAATAGCTGGGATTATGGGCACCCACCACCATGCCCAGACAATTTTTTTGTATTTTCAGTAGACATGAGGTTTTGCCATTTTGGCCAGGCTGGTCTCAAACTCCCGACCTCAGGTGATCTGCCCACTTCAGCCTTTCAAAGTCCTGGGATGACAGGCATGAGCTGTCACGCCTGCCCCAGAGTCTTAACTCATTACAACATTTTGGTCACAACCATCGAACCAGTCTCTATGGAGTTCCAAACTTTCCCTCATCTTCCTGTCTTTTTTTTTTAATTTATTTTTTATTATACTTTAAGTTCTAGGGTACATGTGCATGACGTTTATATCATGTATAACTCCCCAATGCAATCCCTCCCTCCTCCCCCCTCCCCATGATAGGCCCCAGTGTGTGATGCTCCCCTTCCCGAGTCCAAGTGATCTCATTGTTCAGTTCCCACCTATGAGTGAGAACATGCGGTGTTTGGTTTTCTCTTCTTGTGATAGTTTGCTAAGAATGATGGTTTCCAGCTGCATCCATGTCCCTACAAAGGACGCAAACTCATCCTTTTTGATGGCTGCATAGTATTCCATGGTGTATATGTGCCACATTTTCTTAATCCAGTCTGTCACAGATGGACATTTGGGTTGATTCCAAGTCTTTGCTATTGTGAATAGTGCCGCAATAAACATACGTGTGCATGTGTCTTTGTAGTAGAGTAATTTATAATCCTTTGGGTATATACCCAGTAGTGGGATGGCTGGATCATATGGTACATCTAGTTCTAGATCCTTGAGGAATCGCCATACTGTTTTCCATAATGGTTGAACTAGTTTACAATCCCACCAACAGTGTAAAAGTGTTCCTATTTCTCCACATCCTCTCCAACACCTGTTGTTTCCTGACGTCTTAATGATTGCCATTCTAACTGGTGTGAGATGGTATCTTATTGTGGTTTTGATTTGCTTTTCTCTCATGGCCAGTGATGATGAGCATTTTTTCATGTGTCTGTTGGCTGTATGAATGTCTTCTTTTGAGAAATGTCTGTTCATATCCTTTGCCCACTTTTTGATGGGGTTGTTTGTTTTTTTCTTGTATATTTGTTTGAGTTCTTTGTAGATTCTGGATATTAGCCCTTTGTCAGATGAGTAGGTTGCAAAAATTTTCTCCCATTCTGTAGGTTGCCTGTTCACTCTGATGGTAGTTTCTTTAGCTGTGCAAAAGCTCTTTAGTTTAATTAGATCCCATGTGTCATTTTTGCTTTTGCTGCCTTTGCTTTTGGTGTTTTAGACATGAAGTCCTTGCCCATGCCTATGTCCTGAATGGTACTACCTAGATTTTCTTCTATGGTTTTTATGGTATTAGGTCTAACATTTAAGTCTCTAATCCATCTTGAATTAATTTTCGTTTAAGGGGTAAGGAAAGGATCCAGTTTCAGCTTTCTACTTATGGCTAGCCAATTTTCCCAGCACCATTTATTAAATAGGGAATCCTTTCCCCATTTCTTGTTTCTCTCAGGTTTGTCAAAGATCAGATGGCTGTAGATGTGTGGTATTATTTCTGAGGACTCTGTTCTGTTCCATTGGTCTATATCTCTGTTGTGGTACCAGTACCATGCTGTTTTGGTTACTGTAGCCTTGTAGTATAGTTTGAAGTCAGGTAGCGTGACGCCTCCAGCTTTGTCCTTTTGACTTAGGATTGTCTTGGCAATGCGGGCTCTTTTTTGGTTCCATATGAACTTTAAAGCCGTTTTTTCCAATTCTGTGAAGAAAGTCATTGGTAGCTTGATGGGGATGGCATTGAATCTATAAATAACCTTGGGCAGTATGGCCATTTTCACGATATTGATTCTTCCTATCCATGAGCATGGTATGTTCTTCCATTTGTTTGTGTCCTCTTTGATTTCACTGAGCAGTGGTTTGTAGTTCTCCTTGAAGAGGTCCTTTACATCCCTTGTAAGCTGGATTCCTAGGTATTTTATTCTCTTTGAAGCAATTGTGAATGGAAGTTGATTCCTGATTTGGCTCTCTGCTTGTCTGTTACTGGTGTATAAGAATGCTTGGGATTTTTGCACATTAATTTTGTATCCTGAGACTTTGCTGAAGTTGCTTATCAGCTTAAGGAGATTTTGGGCTGAGACAATGGGGTTTTCTAAATATACAATCATGTCATCTGCAAACAGGGACAATTTGACTTCTTCTTTTCCTAACTGGATACCCTTGATTTCTTTCTCTTGCCTGATTGCCCTAGCCAGAACTTCCAACACTATGTTGAATAGGAGTGGTGAGAGAGGGCATCCCTGTCTTGTGCCAGTTTTCAAAGGGAATTTTTCCAGTTTTTGCCCATTCAGTATGATATTAGCTGTGGGTTTGTCATAAATAGCTCTTATTATTTTGAGGTACATTCCATCAATACCGAATTTATTGAGCGTTTTTAGCATAAAGGGCTGTTGAATTTTGTCAAAAGCCTTTTCTGCATCTATTGAGATAATCATGTGGTTCTTGTCCTTGGTTCTGTTTATATGCTGGATTACGTTTATTGATTTGCGAATGTTGAACCAGCCTTGCATCCCAGGGATGAAGCCCACTTGATCATGGTGGATAAGCTTTTTGATGTGCTGCTGAATCCGGTTTGCCAGTATTTTATTGAGAATTTTTGCATCGATGTTCATCAGGGATATTGGTCTAAAATTCTCTTTTTTTGTTGTGTCTCTGCCAGGCTTTGGTATCAGGATGATGTTGGCCTCATAAAAAGAGTTAGGGAGGATTCCTCTTTTTCTATTGATTGAAATAGTTTCAGAAGGAATGGTACCAGCTCCTCCTTGTACCTCTGGTAGAATTCAGCTGTGAATCCATCTGGTCCTGGACTTTTTTTGGTGGGTAGGCTATTAATTGTTGCCTCAATTTCAGAGCCTGCTATTGGTCTATTCAGGGATTCAACTTCTTCCTGGTTTAGTCTTGGGAGAGTGTAAGTGTCCAGGAAATTATCCATTTCTTCTAGATTTTCTAGTTGATTTGCGTAGAGGCATTTATAGTATTCTCTGATGGTTGTTTGTATTTCTGTGGGGTCGGTGGTGATATCCCCTTTATCATTTTTTATTGCGTCTATTTGATTCCTCTCTCTTTTCTTCTTTATTAGTCTAGCTAGCGGTCTGTCAATTTTGTTGATCTTTTCAAAAAACCAACTCCTGGATTCATTGATTTTTTGGAGGGTTTTTTGCGTCTCTATCTCCTTCAGTTCTGCTCTGATCTTAGTTATTTCTTGCCTTCTGCTAGCTTTTGAATGTGTTTGCTCTTGCCTCTCTAGTTCTTTTAATTGTGATGTTAGAGTGTCAATTTTAGATCTCTCCTGCTTTCTCTTGTGGGCATTTAGTGCTATAAATTTCCCTCTACACACTGCTTTAAATGTGTCCCAGAGATTCTGGTATGTTGTATCTTTGTTCTCATTGGTTTCAAAGAACATCTTTATTTCTGCTTTCATTTCGTTATGTACCCAGTAGTCATTCAGGAGCAGGTTGTTCAGTTTCCATGTAGTTGAGCGGTTTGGATTGAGTTTCTTAGTCCTGAGTTCTAGTTTGATTGCACTGTGGTCTGAGAGACAGTTTGTTATAATTTCTGTTCTTGTACATTTGCTGAGGAGTGCTTTACTTCCAATTATGTGGTCAATTTTGGAATAAGTGCGATGTGGTGCTGAGAAGAATGTATATTCTGTTGATTTGGGGTGGAGAGTTCTATAGATGTCTATTAGGTCTGCTTGGTGCAGAGATGAGTTCAATTCCTGGATATCCTTGTTAACTTTCTGTCTCGTTGATCTGTCTAATGTTGACAGTGGAGTGTTGAAGTCTCCCATTATTATTGTATGGGAGTCTAAGTCTCTTTGTAGGTCTCTAAGGACTTGCTTTATGAATCTGGGTGCTCCTGTATTGGGTGCATATATATTTAGGAGAGTTAGCTCTTCCTGTTGAATTGATCCCTTTACCATTATGTAATGGCCTTCTTTGTCTCTTTTGATCTTTGATGGTTTAAAGTCTGTTTTATCAGAGACTAGGATTGCAACCCCTGCTTTTTTTTTGTTCTCCATTTGCTTGGTAGATCTTCCTCCATCCCTTTATTTTGAGCCTATGTATGTCTCTGCATGTGAGATGGGTCTCCTGAATACAGCAGACTGATGGGTCTTGACTCTTGATCCAGTTTGCCAGTCTGTGTCTTTTAATTGGAGCATTTAGTCCATTGACATTTAAGGTTAATATTGTTATGTGTGAACTTGATCCTGTCATTATGATATTAACTGGTTATTTTGCTCGTTAGTTGATGCAGTTTCTTCCCAGCCTCGATGGTCTTTACATTTTGGCATGTTTTTGCAATGGCTGGTACCGGTTGCTCCTTTCCATGTTTAGGGCTTCCTTCAGGGTCTCTTGTAAGGCAGGCCTGGTGGTGACAAAATCTCGAAGCATTTGCTTGTCCGTAAAGGATTTTATTTCTCCTTCACTGATGAAGCTTAGTTTGGCTGGATATGAAATTCTGGGTTTAAAATTCTTTTCTTTAAGAATGTTGAATATTGGCCCCCACTCTCTTCTGGCTTGTAGAGTTTCTGCCGAGAGATCTGCTGTTATTCTGATGGGCTTCCCTTTGTGGGTAACCCGACCTTTCTCTCTGGCTGCCCTTAAGATTTTTTCCTTCATTTCAACTTTGGTGAATCTGGCAATTATGTGTCTTGGAGTTGCTCTTCTGGAGGAGTATCTTTGTGGCGTTCTCTGTATTTCCTGAATTTGAATGTTGGCCTGCCCTACTAGGTTGGGGAAGTTCTCCTGGATGATATCCTGAAGAGTGTTTTCCAAGTTGGTTCCATTTTCCCCCTCACTTTCAGGCACCCCAATCAGACGTAGATTTGGTCTTTTTACATAATCCCATACTTCTTGCAGGCTTTGTTCATTTCTTTTTCTTCTTTTTTCTTTTGGTTTCTCTTCTCGCTTCATTTCATTCATTTGATCCTCAATCGCTGATACTCTTTCTTCCAGTTGATCGAGTCGGTTACTGAAGCTTGTGCATTTGTCACGTATTTCTCGTGTCATGGTTTTCATCTCTGTCATTTCGTTTATGATCTTCTCTGCATTAATTAGTCTAGCTGTCAATTCTTCCACTTTTTTTTCAAGATTTTTAGTTTCTTTGCGCTGGGTACGTAATTCCTCCTTTAGCTCTGAGAGGTTTGATGGACTGAAGCCTTCTTCTCTCATCTCGTCAAAGTCATTCTCTGACCAGCTTTGATCCGTTGCTGGCGATGGGCTGCACTCCTTTGCAGGGGAGATGCGCTCTTATTTTTTGAATTTCCAGCTTTTCTGCCCTGCTTCTTCCCCATCTTTGTGGTTTTATCTGTCTTTGGTCTTTGATGATGGTGACGTACTTATGGGGTTTTGGTATAGGTGTCCTTCCTGTTTGATAGTTTTCCGTCTGACAGTCAGAAGGACTGTCTGTTGGTCTGTTGGAGATTGCTTGAGGTCCACTCCAGACCCTGTTTGCCTGGGTATCAGCAGCAGAGGTTGCCGAAGATAGAATATTGCTGAACA
This sequence comes from Trachypithecus francoisi, assembly GCF_009764315.1. Taxonomy (NCBI): domain Eukaryota; kingdom Metazoa; phylum Chordata; class Mammalia; order Primates; family Cercopithecidae; genus Trachypithecus; species Trachypithecus francoisi. Next base: position 61,893 of record NW_022680770.1, read on the forward strand.
GCGAGTGTACGAGTGTACCTGTCTGATTCTTTCTTTGGAAGTTTCCTCTCAGGGGTGACTCCACCCTGTGAGGTGTGGGGTGTCAGACTGCCCCTAGTCGGGGATGTCTCCCAGCTAGGCTACTCAGGGGTCAGGGACCCACCTGAGCAGGCAGTCTGTCCGTTCTCAGATCTCAACCTCCGCGTTAGGAGATCCACGGCTCTCCCCAAAGCTGTCAGACAGAGTCGTTCACCGGCCCCCGCTCTTTCCCCTGTTGGACTTCAGCTGTGAGCTGTCCGCAGAGGTAGAGTCTACAGAGACAGGCAGGCTTCCTTGAGCTGCTGTGAGCTCCACCCAGTTCGAGCTTCCCAGCAGCTTTGTTTACCTACTTAAGCCTCAGCAATGGCGGGCACCCCTCCCCCAGCCTCGCTGCTACCTTGCGGATAGATCGCCGCAGACGGCTGTGTTAGCAGTGAGGGAGGCTCCGTGGGCATGGGACCCTCCCGGCCAGGTGTGGGATATATTCTCCTGGTGTGCCTGTTTCCTTAAAGCGCAGTATTGGGGTGGGAGTTATCTGATTTTCCAGGTGTTGTGTGTCTCAGTTCCCCTGGCTAGGAAAAGGGATTCCCTTCCCCCTTGCGCTTCCAGGTGAGGCGATGCCTCGCCCTGCTTCAGCTCACGCTGGTCAGGCTGCAGCAGCTGACCAGCACCGATTGTCCGGCACTCCCTAGAGAGATGACCCCACTACCTCAGTTGAAAATGCAGAAATCACCGGTCTTCTGTGTCGCTCGCGCTGGGAGTTGGAGACTGGAGCTGTTCCTATTCGGCCATCTTGCTCCGCCCCTCGTCTTCCTGTCTTCTTCCAAGCCCCCCAAACTCTTTCAAGCTCTGACTGTTGGGGCCCTAGATCTCCTCAACCTGCATCTCCAGGCTCAGGTCCACGGGTCCAACCCCCACCACACACGTGCCCTTAGCTGTTCACAAGCACTTTGTGCATACCAGAGCCAAGCCAGGCAGCTACCCGCCCCTTCCCCCACAGGGGGCCAGGCCCGGGCCTCCCCACCTGGATTCTGTACAGCGATGGGGTCCACAGCTCTCTCTCCAGCTCCTTCTGTGGCCTCGCCCCAGAGCCTTGTACTCCAGAGGTTGAAGAACTTGCCAAAGGTCATGAAATTCATAAAAGGCAGGGCCAGAATGCAAGCCTGGTTCTGGACTTGACATCAAGTGGCCACCGGAGCTGTGACCCCAACTTCCCCACCTGCGTGTTCCAGCCTCCAGCAGAGGAGGTAGAGCGAGGCAGCTGGTGGGGGCTAGTGGACACTCCCGTGGCAGGTGAGGCCCTGTCCTTCTCTAAGTCCATCTAACTAAGGCCCCTCTCTCGGGGAAGCCCACACAGCCAGTCTCCTGGCTTTCGCATCCTCCCAATGTGGAGTGACAGTTTCAAAGCACAGCTCTGATTGCTGTTGGGATCCAGCTGGGCTCTGGGACAGTGTCCCCCTCTACCGAGAGCCTTCCCTCCAGTCTCACCGCCTGCCAGCCTCCACTGCCCTGTCTTACCCATCCTGTTCTCTCTGCCTCAGAAGCAGCCATCCCCATTTCTGCTGCCTGTGCAACCGGCCTGTGCTCCTATCACCCCAAGCCACCTCTTCAGGGAGGGCCTCCCACAGACACTCAGCCCTGCACCCCGAGATTCCCTTAGGAGCTAACTCAGTGCCCAGAGCGTCTGCAGCAGAGGCAATGGCCAGGTCTCCAGGCCAGCTTAACATATGAGCCCTTTCCAGGATAGCGGGCCACCAGCTGGGAACTGGGGCAGCCTAGGATGGAGGGTTTGCAGCCAGGGTGCTCACACCTGCCAGAATGTCACATATGTGCATGGTGGTACAGTGTGCCCACCCCTGCAGCAGGCACAGGAACAAGCGCACAGGGACCAGGCCCACATACCCTATCATCTCCCTAGTGCCTATGGACAGCACTGGGAGCTGCAAGTCACTGCCACCCCAGGGACATGACCAAGACCACAATGGGGTGGCCGCAGACTGGGGGCAGATAAAACAGGAAGTGCAAGGAATCATCTCAGTAGTTTTTTATCCACCCCTCTTGCCAGGCACACACATCCAGGGACAAGGGCTCACTCTGGCCAGGCAAAAGTCACCTCTCCAAAGGTTCCCCATCTCAGCCCTGTCTCTCTGTCCCCCAGGCCCTCATACTGGCTTTCCTGAGCCTTGTTGGGGCTTAGCACCCTCCTTTTATCCCAGGAGTCTGTCCCAGCACAGTTCTTGGATGTGCTCCTGTTTGTGGCCAAACTGAAGCATCCCCTCCCTTGGTCTAGGCCCTTCACCTCCATTAATGTGACCCAAGGCCCCATTAGCTTTCTGGTGGTTTCCTCTCCCTACATCTCACAACTGCTGTCCGCCTCCCCTCCTAAGTGTGCGTGGCTGGCTCTGCCATCCCATCCCACAGGCCAGGGCCCAAGAACTCTGCACCCAGGCCAGGAGGGCATGGCATTTGTCGTCTCTGGACCTCTCCCCTTTGGAGTCTGCTTAAAGCCCCTGCAGGTGACACAGGGCCAGTCCCCAACCCTGCCCCAGACAGTCCTGCTTCCAAAGCCGGGTCCTACCCTCGGGTCCTGCCTCATTCCCTCCTCACTTCCGCAGACACCACCCTCCTGTCAGGTACCCAGGGGCTCAGTGAATGTCTGAAGGAAGAAATCCATTCAGTGGCCCAGCGTGGTGGCTCACGCCTGTAATCCCAGCACTTTGGGAGGTCAAGGCGGGCAGATCACTTGAGGTTGGGGTTGGAGACCAGCCTGGACAACATGGCAAAACCCCACCGCTACTAAAAATACAAAAATTAGCTGGGCCTGGTGGCGGGTACCTATAATCCCGGCTACTCAGGAGGCTGAGGCAGGAGAATTGCTTGAACCTTGAAGGCGGAGGTTGCAGTGAACTGAGATAGAGTCATTACACTCCAGCCTGGGAGACTTGAGTGAGACTCTGTCTCAAAAAAATGAAATAAGAAATCCATTCAGGGCCTGAAGGAGGCGAGACTCTGGTGTGGGGAAGGGCTTAGACAGAGCTGAGGGTGGACACCTTGGGTTTGGTTCCAGGTTGGGAAGCCTCTGTTCTTCAACTGTAAAATGTTAATCGTCTTTTCTGACTCATCTGTAAAGTTTTGGTGTGCAGTGGGAACCCAGGAGCATGTAGGGGTGAGGCTGGGCTGCCCCATCCTGGCCCAGGACGCTGAGCCCAGCGAGGGTGGGTGGGACAGCCGGTCAGCGGGCCATGCAGTCAGGGACTAGTCCACGGAGGAGGCCGCACACACCATTTCCCCGGCACTGCCCACAGCCTGCAGCCTTTGTGCATTTCTGAGGCCACAGTGCCCCCTGGTGGCTGCGCAGCCTACCCCGAAGGACAGCGTTCTGGGTCTCAGGCCTCAGTTGCCCTCTCTGCGGCCCCAACAGCTCATCCTAAGCAAGATTTGTTGTCACTATGTTACATGTCACCATTTGAGACCAGAAAGGGGGATCCAGCGGTCCTGAGTTGTACAGTCAACCAGAGACAGGGTCAGACCTCACCCTTGGGGCTGCCTGGCTCCTGGGCCACTGAAGTCCTGCCTGGAGACGCGTGCTCGAGTCTGGGCGCCTCCCATCCTGCTGCACGACAGGAAAGTCACAATTTGGATGCTTTATCATAAAGACGACCCTGGCACCTGGAGGAGGAAGAGATGGACAGGGCTGTGGGTCGGGGGACTCCTTGGGGACCACACCGACCCCACCACGGCAGCTGGAGCCTCTACTGGGGGCAGGACCAGGCACCTCGGCTGTCAGCCCAGAGGTGGGATCCCTACACACCCTCACTGCACCCCCCACAGCTTTCTCTGCCTCTCCTACCCCCAGGCTTCTCTCTGGACATTATCCCAGAACATCAGCCATGGAAGCAGTTTGAGCCTCCTTGCCCTGCGTGACAAGCAAAGTGAGGCCCAGAGAGGGAAAGGGGCTGACCAGGGCCCCCCAGACGGCTGTGGGCAGAGCCACGTTGCACTGGTTTCTCCTAAATCCCTGACCTGGGCTCCTCCTACCCAGGGGATTTCACCAATCCAGAGAGTGCTTGGGGCCAAGAGTGCCTCTGACAGTCAGGGAGGGCTTCCTGGAGGAGGCCCTAGGTCTAATGGGGTCTTCTAGGCAGTGGTGAGTTGGGAGGCGATAGCCAGCACTCTCACAGCATCCAGGTGGCCTTGATTCCAGACCATGGGTTGGAGAGGCAGAACCGTGGGAGGGGACCAAGGGTCCCACCAGGCTCCCTCTGACGGCCATGTCTTCCTTTGGCCACAGGATGCTGTGCGCAGCTGCAGATCCATGTCACTGAGGCTGTGGCCACAGCCACTGAGCAGAGAGAGGTGATTGCCCCCGGAGCAGGACCTAAGCGTCATTCAATCCATCCAGCGGCCCGACGCTGAGGTGAGCCCACCCTCCTGCCCTGTGCCCGCCTCGCCGCCTGCCTAGGGTACTTTTAGCCTCTGCAAACATTGACTTCTCAAATAAGCCTGTGTACCAGGCAGCTAGTGACAACCCAGAGGGGCTGTCACCTAAAACCATTGGGTTCTCCCTGCTTACTCCATGCATGCCACCCTGCCCCCAATTTGGGGTGACAGGCCATGGGGCAGAGGCAACAGGGATTCCTAGAGGTAGCAGAGCCCCCTCTTTCCAGGCATTGCCCTGAGAGCAGAGGTAGAGGCAAGGCCAGGACCATGTACCCATCTCCCAGCTAAAGGACCTGGAGTTCAGAGATCACAGCAGCCTGGGGCGTAAAGAGGCCAGGGAGGGCATCTCCTTGCCCACCTCCCATTCTATAGAGGCAGCAATGGGACTCCAGGAGAGAAGTTTGGGCTGCCCCAGGTCACATGGCAGGCTGGTTGCAGGGCCAGGTAGGCCCAGGTGTCTGAAGCATGTCAAAACTGATTGGCCACCAGGAGAGCCCCACTGCTGCTGAACTCGGGGCTTAGGAGTGACTCAGGGCCCAGCCGTCTCTTTGGTAGTCCATGCCACGTGTCTAGGTCTGGGCCCTCCTGCAGCCAGCCTGCACCCTGGACAGCCCCACCCACTCCTTGCCACACCCACCCCAACATTTGCCTTGGCCACACTGAAAGGGTATATTCCATACCCCCTGTGCGGAGGCACCTCCTCATCTCTTCCTGTCACCTGCAGGGTGCCGCCGAGCACCGCTTGGGGAAGATCCTGGAGCCCATCAAAGAGGCCACTGCCCTATTCTACAGTAAGGAGAGGCCTGACCCATGGGAGGAGGGAGGGTCGGGAGGAGGAGGAGGGAAAAGGAGACAGGTGATACTGCCTGAGAACCCAGATCCCCAAAGAGCAATGCCTTCCTCTAAGAAGGTCAGGCCCCAATGCCGGCAATGCAGCAAACTTCGAAGGGTCGGGTAAGGCCAGGTGTGGTGGCCCACAGCTGTAAGTAACAGCTACTTGGGAGGCTCAGGTGGGAGAATCGCCTGAGTCCAGGAAACGGAGGCTGCAGTGAGCTGTGATGTTGCTACTGCACTCCAGCCTGGGCAACAGACCGAGACCCTGTCTGTAAAAAACAAAAAGGTGGATGAGGTCCCAACCTGCGTTTCTGGACCTTAGCCTGACACCCCCTACCTTGGGGCCCTGACCCCTCGGCTCTGCCAGTGGCCTGTGAAAGGCTGGTGAGTGGTGGTCAGCTGCACCTCACTGCCGAAGTGCACTTTGGGAGGCCGAGACAGGCGGATCACTTGAGGTTGGGAATTTGAGACCAGCCTGGCCAACACCGTCAAACCGCATCTCTACTAAATGCAAAAATTAGCCAGGCGTGGTGGCATGTGCCTGTAGTCCCAGCTACTAGGGAGGCTGAGGCAAGGAGGATCGCTTGAACCTGGAAGGTAGAGGTTGCAGTGAGCTGACGAAATTGCATCACTGCACTCCAGCCTGGGTGACAAAGCAAGACTCCATCTCAAAAAAAAAAAAAAAAAAAAAATGGAATTTCCTTCCTTTTTAAGGCAGAATAATATTTCATTGTGCATACAGACCACATTTTGTTTATCCATTCACCTATTCATTTACGTTGCTTCCACCTTTTGGCTGTGGCGAATAATGCCACTGTGAACATGGATGTACAAATATCTCTCCCAGTCCCTGCCTTCAATTCTTTTTTTTTTTTTTTTTTGAGGCGGAGTCTTGCTCTGTTGCCCAGGCTGGAGTGCAGTGGCACGATCTCAGCTCACTGCAAGCTCCACCTCCCAGGTTCACCCCATTCTCCTGCCTCAGCCTCCCAAGTAGCTGGGACTACAGGCACCCGCCACCACGTCCGGCTAGTTTTTTTGTATTTTTTTTAGTAGAGATGGGGTTTCACCGTGTTAGCCAGGATGGTCTCGATCTCCTGACCTCATGATCCACCTGCCTCGGCCTCTCAAAGTGCTGGGATTACAGGCAAGAGCCACCGCACCTGGCCCTTGCCTTCAATTCTTTTGGATATCTACCCAGAAGTGGAATTACTGGATCCTATGGGAATTCTATGTTTAGCGATTTTAGAGGAAACACCATACTGCCATATACTTTTTTGTACTGCTCACATTTTGGTTGTGTTTATTTTAGTTTTTGTTTTTTGAGACGATGTCTTGCTCTGTTGTCCAGGCTGGAGTGCAGTGGCATGATCCTGGCTCATTGCAACCTCCATCTCCCAGGTTCAAGCAATTCTTCTGCCTCACCTTCTTGGGTGGCTCTGGATTACAGGCGCCCACCATCACACCGGGCTAAGTTTTGTATTCTTAGAAGAGATAAGGTTTCACCATGTTGGCCAGGCTGGTCTCAAACTCCTGATCTCAGGTGATCTGCCCACCTCAGCCTCCTAAAGTGCTGGGATTATAGGCATGAGCTACCATGCTGGCCACTGCTTAAATTTTGAATGGTGTGAAAGAAACACTTATTTAAGCATTTGAATAAATTGAAAAATGAGATTCCATTTCACCTTGCCCTTAGAGTGGCAAATACTAAAATCACACAGTGCATGATTCCATGTACATGAAATGTCCAGTATAGACAAATCGATAGAAACAGGAAGGAGACTGCCTGTTGCCAGGCAATAAGGGAGGAGGGCATGGGGAGTGACTGCTGGCAGGTTTGGGGTTTCTTATTGGGATGATTTTAAATGTTCTGGAATTAGGTAGTGGAGATGGTTGCATAACATTGTGAATACAAATGACTGAACTGTACACTTTGAAATGCTGATGTTTATGTTATGGGTATCATATCTCAATAGTAGTTTTTAAAAGGCTAATACCAATGACAATAAAAAATATGAAGAAATCTGACCAGGCATCACGGCTCATGCCTGTAATCCCCAGCACTTTGGGAGGCTGAAGTGGGAGGACTGCTTGAGCCCAGGAGTTTGAGACCAGCCTAGGCAACACAGTGAGGACCCGTCTTTACAAAAATAAAAAATTAGCTGGGCATGGTGGTGCAAGCCTATAGTCCCAGCTACTTTGGAGGCTGAGGTGGGAGGATCGCTTGAGTCAGGAGACTGAAGCAGCAGTGAGCTCTGGTCTTGCCACTTCATTCTAGACTAGGTGATAGAGCAAGACCCTGTCTCTAAAAAGATGAGTGGCTGATGCCTGTAATCCCAGCACTTTGGGAGGCAGAGGCAAGTGGATCACCTGAAGTCAGGAGTTCAGGACCAGCCTGACAAACCTAGTAAAACCCTGTCTCTACTAAATACAAAAAATTAGCTGGGCGTAGTGGTGCATGCCTGTAATCCCAGCTACTTAGGAGGCAGAGGCAGGAGAATTGCTTGAACCCGGGAGGCAGAGGTTGCAGTGAGCTGAGACTGTGCCATTGCACTCCAACCTGGGCAACAATAGCAAAACTCCGTCTCAAATAATAATAATAAATGCAATAAAATATATACACAGGATCTTGTTCTGTCATATATTACGGCTGATGCAAAAGTAACCAAGGTTTTTGCCATTACTTTTTTTTTTTTTTTTTTAGATGAAGTCTCGTTCTTTCATGCAGGCTGGAGTGCAGTGGTGCGATCTCGGCTCACTGCAAGCTCTGCCTCTCGGGTTCATGCCATTCTCCTGCCTCAGCCTCCCGAATGGCTGGGACTACAGGCGCCCGCCACCTCACCCGGCTGATATTTTGTGTTTTTAGTAGAGATGGGGTTTCACCATGTTAGCCAGGATGATCTTGATCTCCTGACCTCATGATCCACCCGCCTCGGCCTCCCAAAGTGCTGGGATTACAGGTGTGAGCCACCGCGCCCGGCCCCCCTAGTTTTGTGGGGTTTTTTTTTTTCTTTTTTTGAGACGGAGCCTTGCTCTGCCACCCAGGCTGGAGTGCAGTGGCACGATCTTGGCTCACTGCAAGCTCTGCTTCCCGGGTTCACGCCATTCTCCTGCCTCAGCCTCCCGAACAGCTGGGACTACAGCCGCCCGCCACCACGCCCAGTTAATTTTTTGTATTTTTAGTAGAGACAGGGTTTCACTGTGTTAGCCAGGATGGTCTCGATCTCCTGACCTCGTGATCCGCCCGCCTCAGCATCCCAAAATGCTGGGATTACAGGCGTGAGCCACCGCACCCGGCCACCATTACTTTTAATGGCAAAAACCACGATTACATTTGGACCAATGTAATACATATGAAGAAACCTGAACCAAGATCCCTGACTTCTGTCTGGGGTGGGGCCACAGTGGGGCAAGGGGCAGCTTCACAGAGTCGGACAGGTCAAGGAGAAGGTCGTAGGCACAGATGGGACTCCAGGTAGATGGAGCAGTACCTGTGCCAGCACACAGGCCTCTCCCCCAGCCCTCTCCTTGCCCCTCCCCGCACAGGAGAACTGCCTAGCCCAGCACACCCCCCAGGCCCTGCAGAGCGAGCTGGACAGTCTGCATGCCGACAACATCAAGCTCTTTGAGAAGATCGAGTTCCTGCAGAGCTACCCTGGCCGAGTGAGGGCCCTCCCCTGGCCTCAGCTCCAGGTGGGCCAGGCAGGGAGAGAGGCGGCTCAGGGTTCTGGAGGTGGGAGGGTCAGGGACCGAGACCTGCTGGGCAGTACTGGGCCCCAGGGGCTCCCTGAGGCCTTCCAACATCTCCCCACACACCAACCTACCTGCCTGGTAGCTGCCCTCCCTAAGCCGGGAGAAGCCCATAGAGTGGAGCCCCAGTCGAGATTCATTCATAAAAACTGACCAGAAGGACAGGGTGTGGTGGCTTATGCCCGTCATCCCAGCACTGTGGCAGGCCGAGGCGAGAGGATCACTTGAGCTCAGAAGTCCGAGACCAGCCTGGCCAACATGGTGAAACCCTGTCTCTACTAAAAATACAAAAATTATCCGGGCATGGTGGCACGTGCCTGTAGTCCCAGCTACTCAGGAGGCTGAGGCAGGAGGATCGCTTGAACCTGGGAGGCGGAGGTTGCAGTGAGCCACGATCGAGCCACTGCACTCCAGCCCAGGTCACAGAGCAAGACCTTGTTTCCAAAAAATAAAAATAAATAGGCTGGTCGTGGTGGCTCACACCTGTAATCCTAGCAGTTTGGAAGGGTGAGGTGGGCAGATCACTTGAGGTCAGGAGTTCCAGACCAGCCTGGCCAACATAGTGAAACCCTATCTCTACTAAAAATACAAAAATTAGCTGGGTGTGACCAGGCACGGTGGGTCACGCCTGTAATCCCAGCACTTTGGGAGGCCAAGGCGGGCGGATCATGCGGTCAGGAGATCGAGACCATCCTGGCCAACATGGTAAACCCCATCTCCACTAAAAATACAAAAAATTAGCCAGGCATGGTGGCAGGAGCCTGTAGTCCCAGCTACTCAGGAGGCTGAGGCAGGAGAATGGCATGAACCCGGGAGGCAGAGCTTGCAGTGAGCCAAGATCACGCCACTGCACTCCAGCTTGGGCAACAGAGAGAGACTCTGTCTCAAAAAAAAAAAAAAAAAATTAGCCGAGTGTGGTGGCCGGCACCTATAATCTCAGCTACTCAGTAGGCTGAAGCAGGAGAATCACTTGAACCTGGGAGGTAAAGGTTGCAGTGAGCCGAGATCACGCTATTGCACTCCAGCCTGGGTGACAGAGTAAAACTGTCTCAAATAAATAAATAAATAAGCAATAATAAAAAATATAAACAGAATTTGGTCCACACTCCAAAAATTAACCAAGAGAGAGGTTCAGAAACTCACCTGCTGAGTTCTTCTGGGCTTGGGAGGCCTGTGCATGGCTTCTCTCAGCCCCCAGGTCTCCCAAGGACCATGTCGTGCCAGGAAACCCTTTCTATGAGTGAGGGGAGAGCGTGGGCCATAGTGGGGCAGGGATTCACCTCTCCCTCTCTGTTTAGGGGCCCAGCAGCCACCAGCCCAGTCCCCACCCATCAGAATCACTCCTCGGTCACTAGAGGGCACTTAGACCCTGCAAACCAGCTGGCTCCAGGTGGCCAGCTGGGGGGCATCTCCTCTCCCAGGTACCTGCCCGCCCCCATGACCACCCCACACTCCCAGCAAACCCATCTTCTTGGCACCTGTGCCTGGCCCTGCCTGGGCCTCGGTTGCCCATCTGTGCCCAGAGGCACTGTGGCCCTGATCCCGTGGGTAACTCCATGCCCCTGTGGCATGAGGCACCAGCCACATTCACGTTGTCACCCAACACCTTCTCCTACCTCTGGGATCTGGGGCTCCCTCTTCCACTTCCCTTTTTGCAGATGAGGAAACTGAGGCTCCCCTGGGATCCTGCCCTTCCCACTGGGCCCCAGGGCACTGACCAGGTCCCTCTCACGCACACACCCCAATGCAGGGCAGCAGCACTGATGACACAAAGCTGCGGTACTCGTCTCAGTACGAAGAGCACCTGGACCCCCTTCTCCTCCTTCAGCAAGCGGGTTTGTGAGCCTGGCCTGGGCAGAGTAGGGGAGAGGCATCAGCCCAGGGAAGCCCAGGGGTCTTCCCATCACCTGGCCCTCATCCCTGATCACCCAGTCTTCCCTGGCTCCCCTCGACCTGCCCTCGTCTCGGTCCTCTCAGCCAGCTTTGCCACGCCAGCCCTAAACACCCTGGTCCCCCAGGCCAGGAGCCTCCCCCAAGACAGCCTCCCCACTGCTTTGGTGCAGTGCAGGCCCAGGGCCCTTTCAGGGATGCCTGCCGATGGCTACCTGAGGGTGTGTGGCAGTGACCGGGTTAACTTGGAGTGCATTTGTGGGGCAGGCAGACAAGAGCCAGTTACAGCTCCCAGAGTCACGTGATCCATGGTGGGATCCAGCCCTGGCAACTCCCCTCCCACACCCAGGCTGCAGAAGTTTTGCCTGTGGAGAACTTTCCCATGGGCAGAATGGGCACCTGCAGAGGCGGGGAGGGGACTGTCACAGATGTCAAGGGAGTCTAGAATGTCACACTGAGTAGACTCTGCACCCAGGGAAGCCCCTGGCAGCACTCCGGCCATCCCCCGGGGGTCTGCAAGAACAGTGAGACAGGGTGGCCTGTGGCTGGCCAGGCCCCGCTCTCTGCCACGATCCAAGGCCCATGAGGTCCTTTGGGTTCCTTTCCTGATTGTCCCTCCCTGTGCAGGAGCGGCAGAGGCAGTACCTGAGCCTGAGTCCCTGGGACAAGGCCACCCTCAGCAAGGTGAGTCCCTGCCCCTACCTGCCCCCTCCCCGGACAGGCCTGAGCCTCTGTCTCCAGGCTTCACCTGCCCTGCAGCCCAGGTTGGGGTAGCCGCCTGCCCTGCCAAGAGTGGCTGTGTGATCTGGGACAGGGTCTCTCCCCTTCCCGGGCAGATCCTCTGAGAGCATGATTCACAGCAGTAGGTTCTGAACTGGGCTGCAGGGGCTCCATTCCTCAGAATTCCTGCAGCCTAGAGTCAGGCAAGGTGGGTCACACCTGCCATCCTAGCACTTTGGGAGGTGGGAAGATTGCTTGAGCTCAGGGGTTCAAGACCAGCCTGAGCAACATGGTAAAACAATGTCTCTACAAAAAATAGAATTAGCCAGGCACAGTGGTGTGTACCTGCAGTAACATCTACTCAGGAGGCTGAGGCAGGAGGATCACTTGAGCCTAGGAAGTCAAGGCTGCAGTGAGTTATGACCACTACATCCAACCTGGGAAACCTTGTCTCAAAAAAATTATTTAAAGAATTCCAGTGGCCAGCCGGTCACGGTGGCTCACACCTGTAATCCCAGCAGGAGGCCAAGGCGGGCAGATCACCTGAGGCCTGGAGTTCAAGACCAGCCTGGCCAACATGGTGAAACCCCATCTCTACTAAAACTACAAAAATTAGCTGGGTGTGGTGGCAGACACCTGTAATCTCAGCTACTTGGGAGGCTGATGCAGGAGAATCGCTTGAACCCAGGAGGTGGAGGTTGCAGTGAGCCAAGATTGCGCCACTGCACTCCAGCCTGGGCGACAAGAGCGAAACTCCATCTCTAAAAAAAGAAAGAGAGAAAGGAAAAGAAATGGGCCAGGTGGGCTGTGTGCCATGGCTCACGCTTGTAATCTCAGCACCTTGGGAGGCCGAGGTGGGCGGATCACAAAGTCAGGAGTTTGAGACCAGCCTGGCCAACATGGTGAAACTCCGTCTCTACTAAAAAATAGAAAAATTGGCTGGGTGTGGTGGTGGATGCCTGTAATCCCAGCTACTTGGCAGGCCGAGGCAGAATTGCTAGAACCCAAGAGGTGGAGGTTGCAATGAGCTGAAATTGTGCCAGTGCACTTCAGCCTGGGTAACAGAGCGAGACTCTATAAAAAAAAAATAAAATAAAATATAAGAAGGAGGAGGAAGAGGAGGAAAAAGAAGAAGAAATAGCCAGGTGTGGGCTAGGCGCACTGGCTCACACCTGTAATCCCAGCACTTTGTGAGGCCGAGGAAGGTGGATCATGAGGTCAAGAGATTGAGACCATCCTGGCTAACAAGGTAAAACCCCGTCTCTACTAAACAAAATACAAAAAATTAGCCGGGTGTGGTGGCAGGTGCCTATAGTCCCAGCTACTTGGGAGGCTGAGGCAGGAGAATGGCTTGAACCCGGGAGGCGGAGCTTGCAGTGAGCCAAGATTGCGCCACTGCACTCCAGCCTGGGCGACAGAGCGAGACTCCATCTCAAAAAAAAAAAAAAAAAAAAAAATAGAAACAGCTAGGTGTGGTGGCTCTCACGCCTGTAATCCCAGCAATTTGGAAAGCGGAGGACAAGGAGGAGGAGAGGAGGACGAGTAGGGGAGGAGGAGAGGAGGAGGCGAGGAGGAAAAAGAAACTGAGGACGAGGAGGAGGAGAAAGAAACAGCCAGGCCGGGTGCAGTTGCTCATGCCTTCAAGGAGGAAGGAAGAGGAGGAGGAAAAAGAAAGAGAAATGGAGGAGTTGGAGGAGGAGAAAGAAACAGCCAGGCCGGGTGCAGTTGCTCATGCCTGTGAGGAGGAGGAGGAGAAGGAGAAAGAGGAAAAACAAATGGAGGAGGAGGGAGAAAGAAATGGCCAGGCTGAGCACTGTGGCTCACACCTGTAGTCCCAGCTACTCGGGAAGCTGAGGCAGAAGAATGCTTCAGCCCGGCAGGCAGAGGTTGCAGTGAGCTGAGATCGCACCACTGCACTCCAGCCTGGGTGACAGAGCGAGACTCTTCTCTCAAAAATAAAAAAAAAAAAAGAAAAAGAAAAAAGAAAGAAAACTCACCCTTTGCGGATTTGAGGGCAGGAAGCTAAGGCACTAGCTTGGCTGTGCCTGGAGCAGCCAGTGTTGCTCCCAATCCTCCTCCCTCTCTTCATTTGGGAGGGAGCAGGATCATGCGGTGGCACGATCTCGGCTGACTGCAACCTCCACCTCCTGGCTTCAAGCAATTCTCCTGCCTCAGCCTCCTGAGTAGCTGGGATTACAGGCATGCGCCACCACGCCCGGCTAATTTTTATATTTTTTAGTAGAGACGGGGTTTCAACATGTTGGCCAGGCTGGTCTCGATATCTTGACCTCGTGATCCGCTTGCCTCGGCCTCCCAAAGTGCTGGGATTACAGGCTTGAGCCATTGCGCCCGGCCCCACCAGCTCCATTTTTAAGATGAAGAAACTGAGGCAGGGGGAAAGTCAGGAGTTTTGCTCAGCCCTGGAACACCCCGCTTGCCCAGCAGCCTTGGGTCACCACCCCTGCCTGGCTTACCCACCTCTGTTGGGGAGCCTCTGTCATTCTGGCAGGTGGGGGTGGGGGACTGGGGAACAGAATGCATTCCCCAGGGCCCTTTGAGTCCTGCTGAGTCCTGCAGAAGTCCCAGCACCACCCATGGAGCTCCCGGGA
>NW_022680771.1:0-90661 GCF_009764315.1 Trachypithecus francoisi
TAGGGAGCTAGTTGAAAATTTTGGGGGGAAGACTAGGAATTATAGAAATGACAATGGAATTTCATTTTAATAGGATGGAATTCTGGGGAAGTGCTGAGAATCTGGGCAATATAAAGGAATCTGTTAAAAGACTGGGATTATAAGATATAATAATATCGGGAAAGATTCAGAATCTATGGAAAGTTTAATTTGTGCAGCAGCACCAAAAAAAAAAAAAAAAGTAATCTATGGAAAGGCACTGGAATTAAGGAAAATTTCAGAGGAAATCTTTGGGGACAGTGGGAATTTTAAGAAAAGGAACTGAGGCATTCTAGGAAACGCCTGGGAATTTCAAGGGAGTTTCCTGCACGTGGCGTTGGGTAAACAGAGCAGAAATAGATTTTGAGGAGTCCGCTGAGGGCCTGCAGGTGGCTGCAAAGGCGGAGCGGGGGTTGGGTGTGGTACAGAAGGCGGATTCAGATCCCCAAAACTGCAGTGCGCAGGGACCTAGGGAGGCGGGAGAGACTCCAGGGCGGGGGTCACTCAGTTCCACTCCCCACTGCTTTGCCCTAGGGGGGTGGCGCTGATGGGGGTGTTTTTCCTTATCACCAAAAGGCTTTGTCTGGGCTGGCGGCACCAACCCAGTGGGCAGGGTGTGGGCGTTGGGGGTTGGTGGAAGCGGCAGGGCTGCCTGCGGCCCCCAGTCACTCCCGGTCCACAGGACTCGCGCACCGTGACTGAGTCGCGGCTGCCGCAGGAGCCGCGGCGCATGCAGCTCGGCAACGTGGAGAAATCTGGGAGCACCTTCTCCCGAGAACTGGTGCTGGTCACAGGGCCGTCGGACAACCAGGCCAAGTTCACGTGCAAGGCTGGCCAGCTCAGCGCGTCCACGCAGCTGGCGGTGCAGTGTGAGGGCGCGCACGGCTGAGGCCCGGGGGCGAACTCGGCGGGGGCAGGACGGGGTGGGGGACAGAGCCAGGTGGGGCAGGGACCCAGCGAACCCTGGACTCGAGGGGTGCCTGCGGGGGCGGGGTGGGGGACCCGAGACTGGACGGAGCCTGGGGTGCAGGCGGGATGGACGCAGACCAGGCCGCCCCTAACGTCTGAGTCTCGCTCCTCCAACCCCCTCTCCCAGTTCCCCCAACTAACGTGACGATCCTGGCCAACGCATCCGCACTGCGCCCCGGGGACGCCTTAAACTTGACATGCATCAGCGTTAGCAGCAACCCGCCGGTCAACTTGTCCTGGGACAAGGAAGGCGAGAGGTGGGAGTGCGAGTGACCCCGCCCCTCTCTGGCCTCGCCCCCTCCACGCGTGTCCCGCCCCCGCCCCCGCCTAGCCCCTCTCCAGCCTCTGGCTCTGCTCGCAGCCCTGGCCTCACCCCGTGTCCACAGGCTGGAGGGCTTGGCCGCCCCGCCCCGGAGAGCCCCGTTCAG
Organism: Trachypithecus francoisi; assembly: GCF_009764315.1. NCBI lineage: Eukaryota > Metazoa > Chordata > Mammalia > Primates > Cercopithecidae > Trachypithecus > Trachypithecus francoisi. The sequence continues at coordinate 1,416 of NW_022680771.1, forward strand.
AGGCTCCGCCGCGGCCAGGAGCGTCCTTCTGCAAGTGTCATCTCGCGATCATGGCCAACGCGTGACCTGCCGCGCCCACAGCGCCGAGCTCCGCGAAACCGTGAGCTCCTTCTATCGCCTCAACGTGCTGTGTATGTGCCCCGGCCTGAAAGGTCCTCTTGATGCCTTCCTGACCCTAACCTACTCCTTGCGTCTTCCCCCCCCCTTTTTTTTTTTTTTTTTTGACAGAGTCTGGCTCTGTCACCCAGGCTGGAGTGCAGTGGCGCGATCTCGGCTCACTGCAAGCTCCGCCTCCCATGGTTCACGCCATTCTCCTGCCTCAGCCTCCGGAGTAGCTGGGACTACAGTCGCCTGCCACCATGCCCGGCTAATTTTATTTTTGTAGTTTTGGTAGAGACGGGTTTCACCCTGTTAGCCAAGATGGTCTCAATCTCCTGACCTGGTGATCCGCCCGCCTTGGCCTCCCAAAGTGCTGGGATTACAGGTGTGAGCCACCACGCCTGGCCTCCTTCCTTCCTTCCTTCCTTCCTTCCTTCCTTCCTTCCTTCCTTCCTCTCTCTTTCTCTCTCTGCCTCTCTTTCTTTTTTTGATGGAGTCTCCCTCTGTCACTCAGGCTGCAATGCAGTGGCGCAATCATAGCTCACTGCAGCCTCCAACTTCTGAGCTCAAGTGATCCTACCTCAGCCTCCTGAGTAGCTGAAACTACAGGTGTGCACTACCACTTTTGGCTAGTTTATTTTAATTTTTTTGTAGCAACAGGGCCTCACTATGTTGCCCAGGCTGGTCTTGAACCCCTGGGCGCAAGCAATCCTCCTGCCTTGGCCTCCCAAAGTGCTGGGATTACAGGCGCGTCCCACTACACTAGGCTGATTTTTTGTACTTTTAATTTTAAATAGAGATGGTATCTCTCTAAGTTGCCCAGGCTGATCTTGAACACCTTGACTCAAGTGATCCTCCTGCCTTGGCCTCCCAAAGTTCTGGGAGTATAGGCGTGAGCCACTGAGCCTGGCCTGGGTCTTTGCTTTGACACTATCACTCTATCATTAACCCCATCCTGAAACTTGAAACTCCCTACCTTCGTCCTGACCAGCGGTCCTGGGCCAAATCCTATCCCGTCCACTCCCATATTGCCTTTGTCTTCTCTCCTAACCCTGATCCCTATCATGACCCCTCTTTCCATCCTTCAGCCTGATGCTGGCTTCTACTCTTTTCCTAAACTGTATTCTAATTTCTATCCCGAACTTCACCCCTGAATTCAGTTCTGAACTTGTTACCTTGTCCACAACCTTAAACCCTGTCGCGATCCCCCAACTTTAACCCTTGAACCTGCGCCTGATCTCCAATCTGTCCTTGATCCTGACCTTGACAACAATCTTGACTCCCTGCGGCGCCCCCTCTGAAGACCGTCCAGAGTTCCTGGGGGAGCAGGTGATGGTGGTGACCGCGGTGGAGCAGGGCGAGGCGTTGCTGCCAGTGTCCGTGTCCGCTAACCCCGCCCCCGAGGCCTTCAACTGGACCTTCCGCGGCTATCGCCTCAGTCCAGGTGAGGGAAGTGGGCATGGGGAGGGGTCCCGGGAATGGGAGGGCCTGCCAGGTCCTTTATTCTGGCCTTCCCCAGCGGGCGGCCCCCGGCATCGCATCCTGTCCAGCGGGGCTCTGCATCTGTGGAATGTGACCCGCGCGGATGACGGCCTCTATCAGCTGCACTGCCAGAACTCCGAGGGTACCGCGGAAGCGCTGCTGCGATTGAACGTGCACTGTGAGTCCCGCCCACCATGGAAACCACCCCCACCCAAGGAACCTTGCCCAGTGTGGAGTCTCCTCATTGTGGGAGCTCCTCCCACCCGGGGATAGCCACCCATCCTGGAACCCTCCCGCTCTGGCTCTGGAAGTCCCCGCCGCGGTGTAACCACGCCCACTGCAGAACCCCTTCCACTAGAGAGACCCAGTGTGGAATCTCTGCCCAGAGAGGGCGCCCACCTAGACACGGAAGCTGCTCCCGTCAGGAATGGGAGCCCATTGTAGAAGCCCCCCACCCCCCGCACAATTCTGGAAGCCCACCCAACCCACTCTAATTATCACAGAGGCATAGTGGAGGGTGGAGACAACCTCACTAACCTTGAGAACTCTCCTCCAACTCTTTCGTATTAAGGACAGATTCTGTCTACTTCTCTAACTTTCCTGGAACCCCTAAGACATCCCTCCCACCTGGGGCCCTCTCCCACGGAGACCTATCTGGTCCCAAGTGCCTTCCCCAAGCCTCTGCCTTCCACCAGATGCTCCCACCATCCGTGCCCTCCAGGACCCCACTGAGGTGAACGTTGGGGGTTCTGTGGATATAGTCTGCACTGTTGATGCCAATCCCATTCTCCCAGGCATGTTCAGCTGGGAGAGACTGGTGAGGACCCAGCCTTTGGTGAATGGAGGTGGGGTCAAAGGGTTGTGGTTTCTTGACTGTGAGTTCCTTGGGAGTGGGGACCACGTACGTCTGTATGATCCTGTATAACTATATACTCGTCAGGGCATGCTCCCAGAACGAATAACTGTTGGTGGCAAAATGAATGGACGGATGAATGGTAGACAGGCGAGTGGGTGGGTAGATGGATAGATGGGTCGATAGGTAGGTAAGTGGATGAACAGGTGGATGAACGAGTGAGTGGATGGAGGAACACATAGACAAGTGAAAGGATGGATAAATGGGTGAGTGGGTGAGTGAGAATATGATTGAAGCAGAAAAATCAGTGGATAGATAGAGGGTAGATGGATGAATGGATACACCAGCAGAGGAAAGATATCTATGGAAGGATGATGGATGAATTGATGGATGGATGGGTGGAAAGATCAATGGAGAGATGAGTAAATACGTAGCTGGGTAAATGTCTGAACAGATGCATGTATTTATGGGTGTGCAAGCATGAGTGAATAGTTGTGTGAATGAGTGGAGAGCTACAAGGGTGGATACATCGGTGCAGAGAAAGAAGACAAATGGGTGGAGGAATGAGTGAGTAAACCGATGAGTGGATGGAAAGATAATGGATGAAAAGATAGATAAGCAGATGCATAAATGAATGGATGGATGGATAGATGGTTCCAAGCATAAGTGATTGGGTGAATGGATGGGTAGGTGGTTGCCTGGATTGGTGGATAAAAAGATGGATTGGGTAAATGGATAGGTGGATGACAGGAGAATTATTATTATTTTTTCCTTCAGTACCTCTGTAGAGGGTGATTGTGTCTAGGAGAATGAGGCTACAAAAGGGACAGTTTGGGCAGTGATGGATCTGGGGCTAGACTGGGAGGCCAATTCTTGACTCGGGCCTCCAGGGAGAAGATGAAGAGGACCAGAGCCTGGATGACATGGAGAAGATATCCAAGGGACCCACGGGACGCCTGCGGATTCACCAGGCCAAACTGGCCCAGGCTGGTGCTTACCAGTGCATCGTGGACAACGGGGTGGCGCCTCCAGCACGAGGGCTGGTCCGTCTTGTTGTCAGATGTGGGTATCACCCAAACACCTGACTTTAAGACCTGCCACTGAACCCACAGCCCTCATGTCTCCCACATAGCTCATGTTGACCTCCCATCCCCTCCCAGTTGCCCCCCAGGTGGAGCACCCCACTCCCCTAAGGTGGCTGCAGCTGAGGACAGCACCAGTTCTGCCACCCTCCACTGCCGTGCCCGAGGTGTCCCCAACTTCGTTTTCACTTGGACCAAAAATGGGGTCCCTCTCGATCTCCAAGATCCCAGGTGAGCCCAGGCCCAGCCAGGCAGCACTCCAGCTCCAGGTCCAGACCTCCAGCCCCATTTCCCCTCCCTGAGTCCCTGCAGAGTAGGGTGCAGAGAAGGAAGATGAATGCGTGGAGGAATGAGTGAGTGAATGGATGCATGGATGAAAGGATGAATGGATAGATAGGCAGATGGTTAAATGAATGGATGTCTGTATAGATGATTCCAAGCATAAGTGGTTGGGTGAATGAAAGGGTGAGTGGTGCCCTACCTTCTCTCTAAGTACACGGAGCACACATGCCACCAGGGTGGTGTCTACAGCAGCCTCCTGACCATTGCCAACGTGTCTGCAGCCCAGGATTACGCCCTCTTCACATGCACAGCCACCAACCCCCTAGGCCTGGACCAAACCAACATTCAACGCATCAGCATCAATATGGAGGGGCTGTGAGGGTGTTGGGGAGGGGTGCTCCTTGGATCCATTCTCACATCCCTGATTGGCCCCGGGCTGCCCATGTTTCTGAAACCTGAGAATATGTGTGTATGTGAGGCTGGAGTTTTTGCCTGCCCTGAAAATCGTAGTGGAGACTGGATCTTCAGGGAGACCCACAACAAAGGCAAAAGAAAAGAAAAGAAAAGAAAAAAAAGATGGAGAGGGGGTACTTACTAGCTCAAGTAACTGAAAAATGGATTTTCAGGAGTTTCTGGAGCCCAGTTCAGCTGTCATCAGCAACTCTCCATTCTTTGTTTTTGTTGAAACAGAGCTTTACTCTTGTCACCCAGGCTGTAGTGCAATGGCACAATCTTGGCTCATTGCAGCCTCTGCCTCCTGGATTCAAGCGATTCTCTCACCTTAGCCTACCAAGTAGCTGAGATTACAGGCGCCTGCCACCACCCCCAGCTAATTTTTGTATTTCTAGTAGAGACGGGGTTTCACCATGTTGGCCAGGCTGATCTCCTGACTTCAGGTAATGTGCCTGCCTCAGCCTCCCAAAGTGGTGGGATTACAGGTGTGAGTCATCACACCCAGCCCTCTCCATTGTTATGTCTGCATACCTCTGTGTTGGCTTTATTCTAAGGGCCCTCATAGTGGTCTGTTAGAATTCCCAGAGGAAACAGAATTCTTTCTCTTCCTAACAGTGGTATGAAAATACTAGGATTAGCCAGGCGTGATGGCTCACACCTGTAATCCTAGCACTTTGGGAGTCTAAGGTGGCAGATCACAAGGTCAGGAGTTTCAGACCAGCCTGACCAGTATGGTGAAACCCTGTCTCTACTAAAAAAAAAAAAAAAAAAAAAATAGCTGGGCGTGGTGGCGCGCACTTGTAATCCCATTACTCGGGAGGCTGAGGTAGGAGAATTGTTGAACCTGGGAGGTGGAGGTTACAGTGAGCTGAGATCGGGCTACTGCACTCCAGCCTGGGCGACAGAGCAAGACTCCATCTCAAAGAAGAAGAAAAGAAACCTAACCAAGCCAGGCGCAGTGGCTCATGCCTGTACTACTAGCACTTTGGGAGGCCAAGGCGGATGGATCACCTGAGGTCAGGAGTTCGAGACAAGCCTGGCCAACATGGTGAAACCTCGTCTTTACTAAAAATACAAAAAATTAGCTGGGCATGGTGGCGGGCACCTGTAATCCAGCTACTCGGGAGACTGAGGCAGGAGAATTGCTTGAACCCAGGAGGCAGAGTTTGCAGTGAGCCAAGATTGCACCACTACACTCCAGCCTGGGCAATAAGAGTGAAACTCTATCTTAAAAAAAAGACAGAAAGAAAAAAGAAAGAAACGTAACCTTCATTTTCCATAGAAGCAACCATTTGGTCTTGAATTTTTTTTGCTGTTTCTTTTGGTTTTGTTTTCACTTACTTCTTTTTTAAATTATTTTTAATTGTAATGTTTAATTTGAGACAGGGTCTTGCTACGTTGCCCAGGCTGGTCTCGAACTTCTGGGCTCAAGCAATCCTCCAGCCTTGGTCTCACAAAGTACTGGGATTTTAGGAACAGTTTGGTGTTTGCCAGAGGAGTGTTCACAGTGACCTTATAGAACATGACTATACCATGAACAATGAGAAGCGATTGTATATTTAAAATCATTCCTAGGGAAAACTTGGACAGAATCTTCTGGGATTCTTTTGTATCCTCTGACTGCTTTCCCATCTTTCTCCCCATAGGCCGCCCTGACCCTCCATCAGGATTAAAGGTTGTGAGTCTGACCCCACACTCTGTGGAGCTGGAGTGGAAGCCTGGCTTTGATGGGGGCCTGCCACAGAGGTTCTGCATCAGGTGGGTCCTTGTCGAGGCAGGAAGGAAGGGGAGGCAGCCAATGGGCTGGGGCACTTCCCTGAACTTACTATCCCCCCTGTCCTGCAGGTATGAGGCCCTGGGGACTCCAGGGTTCCACTATGTGGATGTCCTACCATCCCAGGCCACCACCTTCACACTGACTGGTCTGCAGCCTTCTACACGATACAAGGTCTGGCTGCTGGCCAGCAATGCCTTGGGAGACAGTGGACTGGCTGACAAGGGGACCCAGCTTCCCATCACTACCCCAGGTGGGAAGGAAGGCTTGGGCATGTTGGAGTGTGCCTCAGAAGATGTGTAGGGTAGTACAGTGAAGTCAATACAATTCCCTTTTTATGATGAGTTACTGAGGCCTAGAGCTGTTAAGCAAATTGTCCAAGGTCACACAGCTAGTAAAAGATAAAGACAAGACTGAAACTCGGGCAGATGAACTTGAGACCAGCCGTTAACCACAACCCATACTGTCTGAATGTGATTAATGACCAAGGGAAATTAGAAAACAGTTTGAATTAAATGAAAATGAAAACATATAAAAATTTGAGGTTGCAGTTAAAGCACTACTTAGAGGGAAATGTATAGCATTAAGTGCTTATTTTAGTTATTTATTTTATTTTTTTGAAACGGAGTTTCACTCTTGTTGCCCAGGCTGGAGTAAAATGGTACGATCTTGGCTCACTGCAACCTTCATCTCCCGGGTTCAAGCGATTCTCTTGCCTCAGCCTTCCGAGTAACTGGAATTACAGGCATGTGCCACCATGCCTAGCTAATTTTTTATCTTTAATAGAGACGGGGTTTCACCATGTTGGTCAGGCTGGTCTCGAACTCCTGACCTCATGATCCACCTGCCTCGGCCTCCCAAAGTGCTGGAATTATAGGGCTGAGCCACCACGCCTGGCCTTATTTTTCACTTTTGAGATGGCGTCTCGCTCTGTCACCCAGGCTGGAGTGCAGTGGCGTGATCTTGGCTCACTACAACCTCCGCCTCCCTGGCTCAAGCAATTCTCCTGCCTCAGCCTCCTAAGTAGCTGGGATTACAGGCATGTGCCACCACACCTGGCTAATTTTAGTATTTTTAGTAGAGATGGGGTTTCACCATGTTGGCCAGCCTGGTCTTGAACTCCTGACCTCAGGTGATCCACCTGCCCTGGCCTCCCAAAGTGCTGAGATTACAGGCGTGAGCCACCATGCTTGGCCATTTTTTGTTTGTTTGTTTTTGTTTTGAGACACAGTTTTGTTCTTGTTGCCCAGGCTGGAGTGCAATGGTACAATCTTGGCTCTCTGCAACCTTCATCTCCCGGGTTCAAGCGATTCTCTTGCCTCAACCTTCCGAGTAACTGGGATTACTGGCATGTGCCACCATGCCTAGCTAATTTTGCATTTTTAATAGAGACGGGGTTTTACCATGTTGGTCAGGCTGGTCTCGAACTCCTGACCTCATGATCCACCTGCCTCGGCCTCTCAGTGCTGGAATTATATCCTGAGCCACCACTCCTGGCCTTATTTTTTATTTTTGAGATGGCGTCTCGCTCTGTCACCCAGGCTGGAGTGCAGTGGCGCAATCTTGGCTCACTACAACCTCCGCCTCCCTGGCTCAAGCAATTCTCCTGCCTCAGCTTCCTAAGTAGCTGGGATTACAGGCATGTGCCACCACGCCTGGCTAATTTTAATATTTTTAGTAGAGATGGGGTTTCACCATGTTGGCCAGCCTGGTCTTGAACTCCTGACCTCAGGTGATCCACCTGCCTTGGCCTCCCAAAGTGCTGAGATTACAGGCGTGAGCCACCATGCTTGGCCAGTTTTTGTTTGTTTGTTTTTGTTTTGAGACACAGTTTTGTTCTTGTTTCCCAGGCTGGAGTGCAATGGTGCCATCTCAGCTCACTGCAACCTCCGCCTCCCGGGTTTGAGCAATTTTCCTGCCTCAGCCTCCCATGTAGCTGGGATTACAGGCATGCGCCACCACGCCTGGCTAATTTTTTGTATTTTTAGTAGAGACGGGGTTTCACCATGTTGGCCAGGCCAGTCTCGAACTCCCGACCTCAGGTGATCTAGTTTTTTTTTTTTTCTTGAGAATAACCTCAAATGCATATTCTAAGTTTTCATCTTAAGAAAGCATGGCTCACGCCTGTAATCCCAGCACTTTGGGAGACCAAGGTGGGTGGATCACCTAAGGTTGGGAGTTCGAGACTAGCCTGACCAACAAGGAAAAACCCTGTCTCTACTGAAAATACAAAATTAGCCAGGCGTGGTGGCACATGCCTGTAATCCCAGTTATTTGGGAGGCTGAGGCAAAAGAATCCCTTGAACCTGGGAGGCGGAGGTTGCAGTGAGCGGAGATCATGCCATTGCACTCCAGCCTGGGCAACAAGAGCAAAACTCCATCTCAAAAAAAAAGAAAAAAGAAAGAAAGAAAGAAACTAATAAAAGAACAAATTAAACCCAAAGTAAAAAGAAAGAAGAAAATAATAATGGTAAGAGCAGAAATGAATGAATTAGAAAACAGAAAAACAATTGAGAAAAGCAATGAAACCAGAGCTGGTTATTTGAAAAAAATCAGTAATATTTATAAAGCTGATTAAGACAAAAAAAGAGAGCCGGGCGCGGTGGCTCAAGCCTGTAATCCCAGCACTTTGGGAGGCCGAGACGGGTGGATCACGAGGTCAGGAGATCGAGACCATCCTGGCTAACACGGTGAAACCCCGTCTCTACTAAAAAAATACACACACAAAAAAAAAAAGAGAGAGAGATGATACAAGTTACCAATAACAGGACTGGAAGAAGGGATGTTACCACAGACTCCACAGACATTAAGAGGATAATTAGGGAATATTATGAATGACTTTATTCCAATAAATTCAGCAAGTCGGATGAGAAGGACAAATTCCTTGCATATGTTACAATTCTGATAGGTACAGTATTGTAATGGTTAATCCTTACAGAGCCTGGTTCAGAGAAGCTTGGGTTCAAATCCCCTCTCTGCTACCTCCTAGTTGTGTGACCATAGGCAAGTGTCTCACTTTCTAAAAATATATAATATATAGCATAGATCTTTGTGGCTCAGTTTCTTTTTCTTTCTTTTTCTTTCTTTCTTTCTTTTGTTTTTTTCCCCCTTCTTTTCTTTTCTTTCTTTTTTTTTTTTGTGCGACGGAATCTTGCTCTGTCACTCAGGCTGGAGTACAGTGGCATGATCTCCGTGCACCGCAACCTCTGCCTCCCAGGTTCAAGCGATTCTCCTGCCTTAGCCTTCCAAGTAGCTGGGACTACAGGTGCATGCCACCACACCTGGCTAATTTTTGTATTTTTGGTAGAGACAGGGTTTCACCATGTTGGCCAGGCTGGTCTCAAACTCCTTATCTCTGGTGATCCACCTGCCTCAGTCTCCCAAAGTGCTGGGATTACAGGCATGAGCCACCACTCCCAGCTGCAAGCTTCTTCTTTCTGTTTTCCTTTTCCTGACAGAGCAGGCTTTTTCTCAATGTAAGGAAGGACACTTTCTCATCTCTACAATCTTCTCTGCTCTTCCCCCCACCCCATTCCTGTCTTCCCTTTGAACACTAAAACAAAAAGTATGACACTTGCCTCCTTTGCTTTAGAACTTATACTTCTATTAAGGGATCGAGAGCCCAAAGTCTTTTTTAGTTAACTCAACAAATTGATAATTCAGGTGAAAAGGATCTTGTACACCGAAAGTGCTCATCAACAATCAATTTTTGGGCCAGGCATGGTGGTGCATGCCTGTAGTCCCAGCTAGTCAGGAGTCTGAGGCAGGAGGATAGCTTGAGCCCAGGAGGTCGAGGCTGCAGTGAGCTATGATCATGCCATTACACTCCAGCCTGGGCCACAGAGTGAGACTCTGTCTCTTTAAAAAATAAAATAAAATAAAAAATAAAAAAATTGGCCAGGCACAGCAGCTCATGCCTGTAATCCCAGCACTCTGGAAGGCCGAGGTGGGTGAATCACAAGGTCAGGAGTTCGAGACCAGCCTGGCCAACATGGTGAAACCACATTTCTACTAAAAAAGTTAGCCGGGTGTGGTGGCGGGCACCTGTAGTCCCAGCTACTTGGGAGGCTGAGGCAGGAGAATTGCTTGAACCTGAGCGATGGAGGTTGCAGTGAGCCAAGATTGCACCACTGCACTCCAGCCTGGGTGACAGAGCAAGACTCTGTCTCGGGAAAAAAAAAAATTACCTGGGCGCAGTGGCTCAGGCCTGTAATCCCAGCACTTTGGGAGGCTGAGGTAGGCGGATGGAGTCTTGCTTTGTCAACCAGGTTGGAGTACAGTGGTACAATCTCAGCTCACCGACTTAGTGTTAAGTTGCAATCTGTATATCCACTCCCCAGGTCTGGACCAGCCTTCCGGAGAACCTGAAGACCAGCTGCCCACAGAGCCGCCTGCAGGCAAGTCCTCTGTCCCCTGATCCCTCCCGTCTCCCCAAAGGAGACGTCTCCTTGTCTTTGACCCTACCTGCTCTGCTCGTAGTCACAGCTGCTTAACAACTTAGTTCTGGCCGAGCTCAGTGGTTCACGCCTTTGGGAGTTCAAGGCATGTGATCACTTGAGCCCAGGAGTTGAGACCATCCTGGGCAACATGGTGAGACTCCATCTTTGCAAAAATAAAAAATAGCTGGCTGTGGTGGCATGTGCCTGTAGTCCCAAGTACTCAGAAGGCTGAGGTGGGAGGATTATGTAAGCCCAGGAGTTGGAGGATGCAGTGAGCTATGACTGAGCCACTGCACTCCAGCCTTGGGAACAGAGAGACCCTATTTCACACACACACAAAAAAAGACTTAGTTCTCTCCCTGCAGACTTGCAGACCCCTTAGAGCTTCCTCTTTTTACTTTCTTTCTTTCTTTTTTTTTTTTTTTTTTTTGAGACATAGTCTTGTTCTGTTGCCCAGGTTGTAGTGCAGTGGCAAAATCTTGGCTCACTGAAACTTCCACCTCCCAGGTTCAAGTGATTCTTTTGCCTCAGCCTCCCAAGTTGCTGGGATTACAGGCACCCGCCACCACACCTGGTTAATTGTTGTACTTTTTTAGTAGGGACGGGGTTTCGCCATGTTGACCAGGCTGGTCTCAAACTCCTGATCTCAAGTGATCTGCCTGTCTCAGCTTCCCAAAGTGCTGGGATTATAGGATTACAGGCATGGGCCATGGCACCCGGCTTTTTTTTTTTTTTTTGAGACCGAGTCTCACTCTGTCGCCCAGGCTGGAGTGCAGTGGTGCGATCTCGGCTCACTGCAACCTCCACCTCCCAGTTTCTTCTCTTGCTTCAGCCTCCTGAGTAGCTGGGACTACAGGCGTGTGCCACCACAGCCAGCTAATTTTTTGTATTTTTAGTATAAATGGGGTTTCACCGTGTTAGCCAGATGGTCTCTAACTCCTGACCTCGTGATTTGCCCACCTCAGCCTCCCAAAGTGCTGGGATTACAGAGGTGAGCCACTGCATCTGGCCACTTTTTTTTCTTTGATCTTCCTCTTGCCTGGAGTGATAAATTTTTCTCTCTTCTAAATTTAGTTTAATTCTGAAAAAATTAGCTCACTCCATGTCCTGTAAGAAGCCTGCATCAGTTAGCATTTGCTGTATAACAAACCACCCCAAACATGGGTGCTTATACCAACATTCTTTCTTATGATTCTAAGAGTCTGGCAGAATGGTGCTGGTCTGGGCTGGCTTAAGTAATCTCTGCAGTCAGCTGGCAGCTCCACTGGACTGGATGGTCTAGGGTTGCCCTCTTCCCACACGTCTGATGGTCATCTGGCCTCTTGGTTGGAACAATGGAGATAACTGGGCACGTGTCTCTTCTTGACTTTTTCACATGAAGGTGGTCACAGGGGTCAAAAGCAGCAAGAGAGTACACTCCAATTTACTAGCTGATTCTGTCACAGTTGCTATTGTCTCATTGGACAAAGCAGGTCACATGGCTCAACACAGAGTCAGTGTGGAAAGGCCCTGCACTCAAGGATGTGACTACCAGGAGAGGATTGCAACCGTTTGGCAAACAATCCCCTTCAGAGCCTGAGAAAAAGGTTGCAAGTGACAGAAACACAGCTGTTTTGTCAACACATAAAAGAATGACTTGGCTGGGCACAGTGGCTCATGCCTATAATCCTGGCACTTTGGGAGGCTCAGGCAGGTAGATCACTTGAACCCAGGCATTGGAGACAAACCTGGGCAACATGGTGAAACCCCATCTCTATAAAACAAAAACAGAAAAATTAGCCAGGCGCGGTGGTGCACACCTGTAGTCCCAGCTACTCAGGAGGCTGATGCGGGAGGATTTCTTGAGCCCAGCAGGTTGAGGCTTCAATGAGCCGAGGTCACATCACTGCACTCCAGCCTGGGCAACAGAGTGAGACCCTGTCTCAAGGGGAAAAAAAAGGCTTGGTACATGAAATAAAAACTTCCAAGTGTGGCCACTTTCAGGTGCTCAAAAATCTCATCAGTGATCTGTTTTTCGCCCTCTCTCAACTTTGCCTTCATCTGTGGTGGCTTCTTTCTGAGTTTCTTCAATCAGAGGGGCAGAGAAGCCCTCCTCAACCTCTGTCTTCTTGATAGCTAGTAGAATTGTCCTAAATGTTTTGCTAAAAACACATGTTGGGTCAAATGCCTGTGTCTAAACAATCACTGTGGAGAGAGGAATGGAGACTCTTATTGTTCAGGCCAGGCCATGTGCCCACTATGGAGTCCTGCCTGAGCCCAAGACTGAGAGTGGGGAGTGGCTGTTCTCCCCAGGGGAAAAAAGTGCTGTTAGTAGAAGATAGGGGAAACAGCCACCTAACAGATGCCTACTTAGAGGGATTCAGACTTGTCCTAAGGGATACAGCAGCCAAGTCAGCCTGATACTGACTGGGATGGAAGTTAGTGGAAAGAAGTCATTTGAGGCCAGGCATGGTGGTTCACACCTATAATCCCAGCACTTTGGGAGGCTGAGGTGGGCAGATCACTTGAGCCTAGGAGTTCAAGACCAGTCTGTCCAACATGGCGAAACCCCGTCCCTACTAAAAATAAAAAGCAAAACGTTAGCTGGGTGTGGTGGCATGCACCTGTAGTCCCAGCTACTTGGGAGGCTGAGGGAGAAGAATCACTCGAACCTGGGAGGTGGAGGTTGCAGTGAGCCAAGATTGTGCCACTGCACTCCAGTCTGGGTGACAGATTGAAACTCTTTTTTTTTTTTTTCGAGATAGAGTCTCACTCTGTCACCCAGGCTGCAGTGCAGTGGTGTGATCTCGGCTCACTGTAATCTCCGCCTCCCTGGTTCAAGTGATTTCCCTGCCTCAGCCTCCCGAGTAGCTGGGACTACAGATGCCTGCCACCACACCTGGCTAATTTTTTGTATTTTAGTAAAGACGGGGTTTCACCATGTTGGCCAGGCTGGTTTTGAACTCCTGACCTTGTAATTCACCTGCATCGGCTTTCCAGAGTGCTGGGATTATAGATATGAGCCACCACGCCCAGCTAACTCTATCTTAATTAAAAAATAAAATAAAGAAGTCCTTGAGATGGGATTTTTTTTTTTTTTTTTTCCAGAGACAGGGTCTTGCTCTGCCACCCAGGCTGGAGTGCAGTGGTGCTACCATAGCTCACTGGAGCCTTGACTTACCGGGCTCAAGCAATCCTCCTGCCTCAGTCTCCCGAGTAGCTGGGACTATAGACATGCACCACCATGCTGCTAAACTTTTAAATTTTTTGTAAAGAAGTGGCCTTGGACCGGGCGCGGTGGCTCAAGCCTGTAATCCCAGCACTTTGGGAGGCCGAGACGGGCGGATCATGAGGTCAGGAGATCGAGACCATCCTGGCTAACACGGTGAAACCCCGTCTCTACTAAAAAATACAAAAAACTAGCCGGGCGACGTGGCGGGCGCCTGTAGTCCCAGCTACTCGGGAAGCTGAGGCAGGAGAATGGCGTGAACCCGGGAGGCGGAGCTTGCAGTGAGCTGAGATCCGGCCACTGCACTCCAGCCTGGGCGACAGAGCGAGACTCCGTCTCAAAAAAAAAAAAAAGAAGTGGCCTTGCTATGTTGCCTAGGCTGGTCTTGAGCTCCTAGGCTCAAGCGATCCTCCCACCTTGACCTCCCAACGTGCTGGGATTACACGCATGTGCCGCAGCGCCTGACCTTGAGATGGAATTTGAAAGGAAAACAGAAGTTGGCTTGAGAAGAAAGGACATTTGAGGACAAACACTTAGCTATTCCAAAGCTCTAAGGTGTGAATTTGCTTCAGTGATTCCGGAAACAGCTAGTGGTTGGTTTGGTTTGTGTGGCTGGACAGTCCAGTGCCAGGGTCTAAGTTCGGTGGACATGGCTGGAGGCGTTGGAAGAGGCTGGACCACAGAAAGTCTTCAGTGCCCAGCTAAGGAGCTGAAGCTCCCTCCTGAGTCCGGAGTTCAGTTCTGAGTTTGCAGAGTTCAAGCAAAGGGAGGACGTTTTGTTAATGGCTTGACTTAAGAAGCCACCTGCCCTTGGGTGGCAGAAGGGTTGGGCACAGAGACCCCTCCCCATCTGTTTCTCTGACCCTGGGGGAGGGACTTGGTCAGGGGTAGGCTTTCTCGGGGAGACACACTCCTGGCCTACAGCCTGTTGTCTGGGATTCACTGAGGGGTATCTTCCAACCCTAGGACCCTCGGGGCTGCCCCTGCTGCCTGTGCTGCTCGGTCTTGGGGGACTTCTGCTCCTCTCCAGTGCCTCCTGTGTCAGGGGTTCCTCTGGCAGCGGAGACTCAGGCGTCTTGCTGAGGGTGAGGAGAGACCTTCCCTGCGGGGGTGGAGACCTGAGGGTGATGGGGAACTTCCTGGGGCCAGGGGAGGGGCTTGTATGGGGTCACTGAGCCCTTCATTCCTATTTCCTTCGGGCGTCTCAGGGAAGACAGAGGCAGAGTAAGTGGGGATATTTTTCTGTAAAGAAGGCTCTGAGGGAGGAGGTTTGGGGGAGATGGGTGGCAGGGGGCAGCACTCCACTGCCCTCCACACCTCCATCCTGGAAGGTCGGAGGACCCAGTCAGGAACAAATATGAGGAGAGCCAGTGGACAGGAGAGCAGGACACTCGGAGCTCCACGGTGAGTGGGGGTGGCCCTGGAGACCCCACAGTCAGGGCACCGATGGCGACTGAAACCCTGCCGTTAGCATCAGGTTGATCATTGCCGTTCCTGGGACCGTGGGGTCAGAGGATGGAAAGGGCTTTGTCTGTTTTGCGTGTGGGGAACAGGTCAGCACAACAGAGGCAGAGCTGTATTACCGCTCCCTGAGGGACTTGAGCCCCCAGCTGCCCCCGACACAGGAGGAGGTGTCTTATTCCCAAGGTGAGTTAGGACCCCACTCAGAGGTACCCCTGACGCCTGGACTGGGTGCCTTGATCATGTCTCCCTTCCACTCTAACTCCAGGTTTCACAGGTGAAGATGAGGATATGGCCTTCCCTGGGCACTTGTATGATGAGGTAGAAAGAACGTACCCCCCGTCTGGAGCCTGGGGACCCCTCTATGATGAAGTGCAGATGGTGAGAAGCTTTGCATCAGCAGCCATCCTTCCTGGCTAGTGCTCGGAGCCTACCTCCTACTGCTTGTATTAGTTAGGGCCAGCTACCTGCTGTAATGAAGAGGCCTGACCATGATCCAGTGGTTTAAAGAAGACAGTTGGCTGGGCATGATGGTTCATGCCTGTAATCCCAACACTTTGGGAGGTCAAGGCAGGAAGATCGCTTGAGCCCATGAGTTTGAGACAAGCCTGGGCAATATAGTGACTTGTCTCTACAAAAAATTAAAGGAGCCAGGCATGGAGGTGTGCACCTGTAGTCCTAGCTACTCAGGAGGCTGAGCCAGGAGGATCCCTTGAGCTCAGGAGTTGGAGGCTGCAGTGAGCCATGATGGCACCACTGCACTCCAGTCTGGGCAACAGAGCAAGACCCTGTCTATGAAAAAAAAGACGGCAGTCTATTTCTTTTTCACAGTCAGACACAAACGGCCCTGCTCTAGTCATCCAAGTCTACATGAATGAGCCATTTCACTGGGGGTTCAACCCATGGGAAAAGGTGAAAGAATGTGGAGAAGGCACAACCTTGCCTTGTGGCCCAGGCCCAGAAATGGTGCACACCACTCTGCTCTCACTCCCCTGATGAGAATAGAGTCACACGGTCACACCTGATGGAAAGGAGGCTGTAAAATATGGTCTAGCTTGGCAGTGATGTGCCTTGCTGCAATTCTGCTGCTGTGGAAGGAAGTAGACATGAATATTTTTAGATAATTAGCCGTATCTACTCCACTGAGTAAAGGGAGAGAGAGAGAGAATTTGGAGGCCCATTCAACTGAAAAATCAAGGCATACAATTGTCATCAGGCCCAGCTGGGCCCAGAATTGTCCTCCCCAAAAATGCTATTATGGCTAGGCATGGTCACGGCTCACATCTCTAATCTCAGCAGGCTGAGGTAGGTGGATTGCTTAAGCCCAGGTGTTAGAGACCAGCCTGGGCAACATAATAAGACCCCATCTTGAAAAAAAAAAAAAGTTAAGCCGAGCATGGTGGCTCATGCCTATAATCCCAGCACTCTGGGAGGCCGAGGCGGGTGGATTACCTGAGGTCAAGAGTTCGAGACCAGTCTGGCTAACATAGTGAAACCCTCTTTCTACAAAGCATGCAAAAATTATCCGGGTGTGGTGGCACACACTTGTAATCCCAGCTACTTGGGAGGCTGACGCAGGAGAATCGCTTGAACCTGGGAGGCGGAGGTTGCAGTGAGCGGAGATCATGCCACTGCACTCCAGCCTGGGCAACAGAGCAAGACTCTGTGTCAAAAAAAAAAAAAGTTTAAAAAACTAACTGGGCATAGTGATGCATGCCTGTGGTCCCAGCTACTCAGGAGGCTGAGGTAGGAGGAACGCCGGAGCCAGGGAAGTTGAGGCTGCCGTGAGCCCTGATTGGGCCACTGCATTCCAGCATGAGAGACCATGTTTCAAAAAAGAAAGGGAAAAAATCTTCCTAGAAAATCTAGATTTGTATCCTACAAGATTAGAAATCTTCAAAGAAAGAGAATGCCTGTTTTCCAGTGGCCCCAAATGCCCAATGCTGACACTTACTGGTCTAGTTTGGGTCACATTCTCATCGCTGAACACATCCCTGAGTCAGGGGATGGAATATGCTAACAGGAGAGGCCCGGGTCAGTTCGCCATGGGATCAGGGAGTAGGGGCCAGCCCCACTCAGTTCACTGGGCTGAGAATGGGAGAGGGACAGAGAGCTCACAGGGAAGTGAGGATGGTGGCTGTACAGGAAAAAACAACAGACAGGCACTTTGACCACCAGCCAACCTCCACCCATTGCTGCACAGTTAGGGAGATGGGACAGAACCCCTGATTTCTTGTGTGGCCTTGGCTGATGCTCTGGCACCTCTGGTCCAAGGATTTCCTTCTGTCTCTGTGAACGACCTCCGATACAGGGCACTGTTATCAGATCCTAGCTCCTCACCAGCATGGTGCAAAGCGCTGTCCATGGTGCTGGACCATATGCGCTCTCTTTAGAGATGCGCCGATGGAGGCTGCAGGCTTTTTCCGAAAAGGACCAGATAGTAAACGCTTTGGGCTGTGTGAGACATACGGTCTTCCTCAAACTCTACACAAACTCTGCCATTGTAAAGTAAAAGCAGCCATAGACGATGCATAAATGAATGACTGTGGCTATGTTCCTACAAAACTTTATTTTTGGACACTGTAATTTGAACTTCATGTAATTTTTCTGTCACAAATGTTATCTTTTTTCATTTTTCTCCAACAATTAAAAAATGAAAAACAGGGCCGGGCACGGTGGCTCACGCCCCCAAAATATACGAAAAAGGAGTGCGTTATAATGAATGCCTATGATGAACTCCATGTGCTTATCGCCTAACTTCAATAATATCAGGCCAGGCACGGTGGCTCACGCCTGTAATCCCAGCACTTTGGGAGGCCGAGGCGGGTGGATCACTTGACAAGACCAGGAGTTTCAGACCAACCTGACCAATGTGGTGAAATCCTATCTCTACTAAAAATGCAAAAAGTTAACCGGGCATTGTGGCGGGCGCCTGTAGTCCCAGCTACTCGGGAGGCTGAGGCAGAATAATTGCTTAAACCCAGGAGGCAGAGGTTGCAGTGAGCCAAGATTGCGCCACTGCACTCCAGCCTGGGCAACAGACCGAGACTCCGTCTCAAAAAAAAAAAGAAAAGAAAAGAAAAAAAGAAAAATAATAAAAACCATTCTTAGCTCTGGGACAGTAAAAGAAAAGCAGGTGGCAGGCCATATTTGGAGCATGGGCCAATCTGCTCTAAAGTCTGCTGAACTAAAATAATCATTTTCTCCCAGCCCTAGAACAAAACACATCCCCAGTTAGGGCCACCTTTCATGTTTTTAGTTTGTTTGTTTTGTTTTGTTTTTCTCTTCTATTATGATTAGGGAGCTGTTTTGGAAATTCATAGGACAATAGAATCATAACTTACATTCCATAGTTGCCATAGCTGATAACATGGACTTTTAAAGTTTTCATTTTTAAAAATTTTATTTATTTATTTATTTTTGAGATGGAGGCTCGCTCTGTAACCCAGGCTGGAGTGCAGCAGCACAATCTCAGCTCACTGCAACCTCAGCCTCCCAAGTTCAAGCGATTCTCCTGCCTCAGCCTCCCAAGTAGCTGGGATTAACAGGCATGCACCATCATGCCCGGCTAATTTTTGTATTCTTAGTAGAGACAGGGTTTTGCCCATTGCCCAGGCTGGTCTTGAACTCCTGACCTCAAGTGATCCATCTGCCTTGACCTCCCCAAATGCTAGCATTACAGGCATGAGTCACCATGCTCAGCCTAAAGGTTTTATATTTCTGACATTTACATTATTTTTCTAACATGAAATCATTGGATATCTTGGGCTTGCTTCAAAATAATCCAGTTAGTGTGGGAGGGGAATAAGGTAGAAATATAGATAAATCAATTGACCAAGGGTTGCTACTGGTTTTTTCTTTTTTCTTTTTTTGAGATAGTCTCACTCTATCAACCAGGCTGGAGTACAGTGGCATAATCATGGCTCACTGCAGCCTTGACATCCTGGGCTCAAGCGATCCTCTTACCTCAGCCTCCTGAGTATCTAGGACTATAGGCACTCACCACCACACCTAGCTAATTTTTTTAAAAATATTTTTTATAGGCTGGGTACAGTGGCTCACAGTTATAATCCCAGCACTTTGGGAGGCTGAGACGGGTGGATCAATTGAACTTAGGAGTTCAAGACCAGCCTGGGCAACAATGGAAGCCTCGTCTCTGAAAAAAAAAAAAAAAAAATTCAAAAATTAGCTGGGTGTGGTGGTGCATGCCTATAGTCCCAGCTACTTGGGAGGCTGAAGTAGGAGGATGGATTGAGCCCAGAAGGTGGAGGTTGCAGGGAGCAACCATTGCACTCCAGCCTGGGTGACAGAGCCAGACCCTAAGAAAAAAAAATTATTTTTTGTAGATACAGGATCTCACTATGTTGCCCAGGCTGGTCTTGAACTCCTGGTCTCAAGAAATCCTCCTGCTTTGTCCTCCCAAAGTGCTGGAATTACAGGCATGAGCCACCGTGCCTGGCCTGATATTATTGAAGTTAGGCGATAAGCACATGGAGTTCATCATAGGCATTCATTATAACGCACTCCTTTTTCGTATATTTTGGGGGTTTAGTAAAAGCTAAAACAGTTTTTTCTGGGAAGTTAAGCAGGGGCGTGTATCCCCCAGATCTTCAATGAAGACCTACAGGGCATCTCTCCATGGTTCTAACTCCACTTTTTGCCTGTCAGGGCCCCTGGGACCTCCGCTGGCCTGAAGACACATATCAGGATCCAAGAGGAATCTATGACCAGGTGGCAGGAGACTTGGACACTCTGGAAGCTGATTCTCTGCCCTTCGAGCTGAGGGGACATCTGGTGTGAGAGCCCTCTCAACCCCCTTGTCCTGCACCTGCAGGAATTTACACTCCACTGGTCCCTTTCATTACAGCCTGGGCCGAGCTGGTTAGGTGAGCTCCATAAAACCCAAAGGGACTCGGCTTTGTCAGGAGAGGACGTGGAGGGGGTTGAGTGACAGAAGATGGTTCAGCTGATACCAGACTAGAAACAAGGTATATCCTGGGGTTGGCTTTAGAAACTAAACTTCTGCGAAAGGGCAGGGCAGATTGTAAACGGCATCTCAAAAATGAAATGCTGCCAGGTGCGGTGGCTCACGCCTACAGTCCCAGCACTTTGGAAGGCCGAGGCAGGTGGATCACCTGAGATCAGGAGTTTGAGACCAGCCTGGCCAACATGGTGAAACTCCATTTGTACTAAAAATATAAAAAATTAGCTAGGAATAGTGGTGCATGCCTGTAGTCCCAGCTACTTGGGAGGCTGAGGCACGAGAATCGCTTGAACCCAAGAGGTGGAGGTTGCAGTGAGCCAAGATCATACCACTGCACTCCAGCCTGGGTGACAGAGTGAGATTCTGTCTCAAAAAATAAAAATAAAATAAAAATAAAAAATAAAATGCTATTCTGAGGGTCCCTATGTGCTTCATGAAGTAAAGTTTTCAGAAGTGGGAAAAGACATATTAAAAACTCCGTTCATTTTGCATTCCATGACATCTAAAATAGCTAATAATAAGTAGAATTTATGAACCCATGTTGTATCCTATTATTTTATTATTTCCCACAGTTATCTAACACAGGAGACATAAACTATGACGCATGTAAACATAAGTTTGCTCTATAAGCATTAAAATAAACAGACAAAAGAAGCTAGAGGAAAAGAATACATACTGTATGCTTTCATTTATAGAAATTCTAAAATAGGTGAAACTAATCTATGGTGGCAGAGAGCAGAGCAGAGGTTTCCTGGGGCCATGAGAGGAGGGTTGACTGCAAAAAGGCATGGGAGAACTTTCTGAGGTGATGGAAATATACTATATCACGATTGTGGTGGTGGTTGCATGGATGCACAGATTTGTCAAAACTCATTGAACTGTACACTTAAGATGGGTGCATTTTTATTGTACACAAATGCTGTCTCAATAAAAGTGATTTTAAAAACAGGCTTCATAATAGAAGCCCAGTAGAGGATTCTTCCCTCCCTCCCTCCCTCCCTCCCTTTACTTTTCTTTCCTGTCTCTCTCTTTCTCTTTCTGTCTCTCTCTCTCTCTTTCTGTCTCTCTCTCTCTTCCCACTCTCTCTCTGTCTCTCTATGTCTCTCTCTTTCCCCTTCCCTCCCCTCCCATCCCTTCCCTTCTCTCCCCTCCCCTTACTTTCTCTTCCTTTCCTTTCTTGTCTCGCTTTGTCAACCAGGAGTGCAATGGCATGATCTCAGCTCACTGCAACCTCCACCTCCCAGGTTCAAGTAATTCTCTTGCCTCAGCCTCCCGAGTAGCTGGGATTGCAGGCACCTGCCACCAGGCTCAGCTCGTGTTTTGTATTTTTAGTAGAGATGGTGTTTCAACCAAGTTAGCCAGGCTGGCTTCAAACTCCTGGTCTCAAGTGATCCGCCCGCCTCGGCCTTCCAAAGTGCTGAGATTACAGGCATGAGCCAGCACTCCTGGCTCCATCTTTCTATTGAATAGCAGGATAGCTGAGAAGTCTACCTGTTTCCATGAAGAACAGACTTTCTTCAGACCACCACTTCTACTTGATTAACCATATTATCAAAACTTTCTAGTTCATGTTTTTGTCAATATATTTATTTTTCTTTGATTTTGTTTTTTACAAATACACCCCAACTGTTCAATGATAATGCTATTTTTTATCAGCACAGACTAAAATAAGTTTTTACACCACAGCACTGGAATACACAATACATTAAGATCTAAATGATTTCCCTGTAATTAAAAGGTGACTTCATTCCTAACAGTAGAATTTTTCTAATTGTATATTTTTTCTTTTTTTTCAAATAAATCCACAGCCAACAACATGTAATTGTATATTTTCCATTTCAAAGAAAAAACCTACAACATTTTTTATTTTATTTTATTTTTTTTGAGACAGAGTCTCACTTTGTCGCCCAGGCTGGTAGTGCAGTGGCGCGATCTCAGCTCACTGCATCTTCTGCCTCCTTGTTTCAAGTGATTCTCCTGCCTCAGCCGCCCGAGTAGCTGGGACTACAGGCGCCCGCCACCACGCCTAGCTAACTTTTTGTATTTTTAGTAGAGACAGGGTTTCACCATGTTGGTCAGGCTGGTCTCAAACTCCTGACCTTATGATCTGCCTGCCTAGTCCTCCCAAAGTGGTCAGAAGTTCAAAACCAGCCTGGCCAACATGGCAAAACCCCATCTTTACTAAAAATACAAACATTAGTTGGGCGTGGTGGTGCACGCCTGTAATCCCAGCTACTCGGGAGGCTGAGGCAAGAGAATCTCTTGAACCAGGATGCAGAGGATGCAGTGAGCTGAAGTAATGCCACTGCACTCCACCCTGGGCAGTGGACTCTGTCTCAAAACTAAAATAAAATTTAAAAAATAAAAATACAAAAATTATCTGGGTGTGGTGGCACACACATGTAGTTCCATCTACTTGGGAGGCCGAGGTTCAAAAATTGCTTGAACCGGGGAGGCGGGGGTTGCAGTGAGCCGAGATCATGCCACTGGACTCCAGCCTAGGTGACAGAGATAAATTCTGTCTCAAAAAAAAAAAAAAAGAAAGAAAAGGCTGGGCATGATGGCTCATGCCTGTAATCCCAGCACTTTGGGAGGCCGAGGTGGGCAGATGACCTGAGGACAGAAGTTCAAGACCAGCCTGATCAACATGGCGAAACCGCGTCTCTACTAAAAATATAAAAATAGCTGGGCGTGGTGGCATGTGCCTATAATCCCAGCTACTCGGGAGGTTGAAGTGGGAGAATCGCTTGAACCCAGGAGGCAGAGGCTGCAGTGAGCCGAACCCATGCCACTGCACTCCAGCCTGGGCGACAGAGTAAGACTGTCTCAAAAAAAAAAAAAAAAAAAATTATGGAGAAGGATACAACCACATGTTACTAATACTACTGACTATAAAAGTGCATAACCTGAGCCGGATGTGGAGGCTTATGCCTATAATCCCAGCACTTTGGGAGGCCAAGATATGTAGATTGCTTGAGACCAGGAGTTTGAGAGCAGACTGGGCAAAATGGTGAAACCCCATTTCTACAAAATAATACAAAAATCAGTTTCACATGGTGGTTTGTGACTGTAGTCTCAACTGCTCAGGAGGCTGAGGCAGGAGGATTGTTTGAGCCCAGGAATTCAAGGCTGCAGTGAGCCATAATCACACCACTGCACTCCAGCCTGGGCAACAGAGCCAGACCCTTTCTCAACAAACAAAGAGTCTGGTTACCTTTGGGAGAGAGGGGAATGGTTATTGAAACTGACACCAGGAAGGCTTGGGGTGAGAATGTTCATAATGTTGTTTTCTTTTTCTTTTCTTTTTTTTTTTTGATATGGTGTCTTGCTCTGTCTCCCAGGCTGGAGTGCAGTGGTGCGATGATGGCTAACTGCAGCCTCCAACTCTTGGGCTCAAGTGATCCTCCCACCTCAGCCTCCTGTGTAGCTGGGACTACAAGTGTGCACCACCACACATGGCTAATTTTTTTCTTTGTAGAGACAGAGTTTCACTATGTTGTCCAGGCTGGTCCCGAACGCCTGGGCCCAAGTGATCCTCCTGACTAGGCCTCCCAAAGTACTGGGATTACAAAGTTGTTTTCTTGACTTGGGTGTTAGTTACCAAGTGTCACTTGCGTCAAATTTACTTTCTGGTCACTCTCTGAAAATTCATACTGAACACATGATATGGGCACATTTCTTTTTTCTTTTTTTTTTTTGATATGGTGTCTTGCTCTGTCTCCCAGGCTGGAGTGCAGTGGTGTGATGATGGCTAACTGCAGCCTCCAACTCTTGGGCTCAAGTGATCCTCTCACCTCAGCCTCCTGTGTAGCTGGGACTACAAGTGTGCACCACCACACATGGCTAATTTTTTTCTTTGTAGAGACAGAGTTTCACTATGTTGTCCAGGCTGGTCCCGAACGCCTGGGCCCAAGTGATCCTCCTGACTAGGCCTCCCAAAGTACTGGGATTACAAAGTTGTTTTCTTGACTTGGGTGTTAGTTACCAAGTGTCACTTGCGTCAAATTTACTTTCTGGTCACTCTCTGAAAATTCATACTGAACACATGATATGGGCACATTTCTTTTTTCTTTTTTTTTTTTTTGAGAGGGAGTCTCACTCTGTCGCCCAGGCTGGAGTGCAGTGGCACGATCTCTGCTTACTGCAAGCTCCGCCTCCTGGGTTCACGCGATCCTCCTGCCTCAGCCTCCCGAGTAGCTGGGACTACAGGCGCCCGCCACCATGCCCAGCTAATTTTTTGTATTTTTATTAGAGACAGGGTTTCACCGTGTTAGCCAGGATGGTCTCGATCTCCTGATCTCGTGATCCACCCGCCTTGGCCTCCCAAAGTGCTGGGATTACAGGCGTGAGCCACTGTGCCTGGCCAGGGCACATTTCTTTATATGTGCTATATACTTCATTCAGAATTTTACATTACATCTCATAGGTGGCATTGTGGTTGGAATTATGATTTTTCTGATATGATGTACAAACGTTGGTACCATTCTGAACAAAAAAGTACACCCTCTTCACTTTCTTTACATTAGAAGCCAGGTACAGTGGCTCATGCCTGTAATCCCAGGACTTTGGGAGGCCAAGGCGGGAGGATCATTTGAGGTCAGGAATTCGAGACCAGCCTGGCCAACGTGGTGAAACCCCATCTGTGTTAAAAATACAAAAAATTAGCTGGGCGTGGTGACACAAGTGGGAGGCTGAGGCAGGAGAATCACTTGAACCCAGGAGGCAGAGGTTCTAGTGAGTTGAGATGGCACCACTGCACTCCAGCCTGAGCAACACAGCGAGATTCTGTCTCCAAAATAAATAAATAAATAAAAATGAATGTACATCATAGTTTCATTTCAGAAAATGTCAGTATGTTTTAAACCATACCAAAATTTTGTATGTATGTGTAGATATGTTATATTAATTAATGATTTCAGATAACTATAAACATTTTTTACCCACAGAAGTGCCTGTAAAGACATTTACAAATTGTTCTGGACGCAGATTTCAGCGTCCAGCATTCCTGGTCCCTACCTCTAGAAGCCTTTAACGCCCTCCAATCAATGCTGCAGCCAAAAACAATTATGCAAATTTCCCAAGGTCCCACCAGGGTGCGGTAGTGTCCCATTGGAGAGGAACCAATCCATGAGGGGATTCTGAATGAGCCTGTGTGTGTGTGTGTGTGTGTGTGTGTGTGTGTGTGTGTACACTGCGTTCCAGAGCTCAGGGGAGAGGTCTGTGCTGAAGATAAAAACTGGCTGGGGTGTCCTCTGCACCTAAGCTATCACCAAACTTCAGTATTAAGGGATAAGAAGGCGTGCAGGGGGTTGAGGCAAAGAAGACTCCAGGAACACAGTGTGGGAAGGGATTTCCCAAAAATTGTTGCTGGAGAATAACCCCGAAGTCAGGGAGTGGTAGTGGTAGGAATTAAGGCTAGTGGGATGGTCAAAGATAAACCACAAAGGTCATCTTATGGGTTTGTGCTTTATCCTGTGAGTGACAGGAAGCTATTGAATTGCTGCAGCAGCAGTGACAGACGGCATTTATGAGCTGCTCACACATGCCAGACCACATTCTATGTTCTGTGTATGTTTCACCTCCTGGAACCATCAGAGTCACGCATGAGTCCAGTTTTTTGTTTCGTTTTGTTTTTAATTGTTTATTTATTTAGAGACAGAGTGCACCTGTGTTGCTGCTGGAGTGCAGTTATGTGATCTCAGCTCACTGCAACCTCCGCCTCCCGGGTTCAAGCGATTCTCATGCCTCAGCCTCCCAAGTAGCTGGGATTACAGGTGCCCACCACCACGCCCAGCTAATTTTTGTATTTTTGGTAGAGAAGGGGTTTCGCTATGTTGGCCAGGCTGGTCTCAAACTCCTGACCTCAGGTGATCCACCCTCCTCGGCCTCCCAAAGTGCTGGGACTGCAGGCGTGAGCCACAGCACCCCAGGTAGGTTTTGTGCATTGGCTGAGCGCTCTCAAGGCTCCAGAAACAGGCACAGCACCGGAGCTGGCTGGAATACCTTATTCTTCAACCCCAGTAATTGGTATGGGGTCACCTGGTGACCCAATCAGAGCGAATAAGAGGTGGACTCTCCCACCTCTGTGCCGGTGTTAGAGCCCCTTTGCCTCTTACCACAAAATGGATGATCGCCCACAGAAGGACCGGCTGGGAACTTTATTCCAGAACCTTCCATGGCTACTGTCAAGCAGCTCTTTGTGTTCTGTTTTGCTGGGCACTCAGGGTTCCTCCGTGACCAGGTGTGGGTGGTTCATGTCTGTAATCCAAGCACTTTGGGGGAGGCTGAGACGGGAGGATCACTTGAGACCAAGAGTTCCAGACCAGCCCTGGCAATACAGAGAGACCCCATCTCTACAAAAAATATGGTGGCACACTCCTGTAGTCCCAGTTGCTTGGGAGACTGAGGCAGAAGGATCCCTTGAGCCTAGTAGTTCAAGGCTGCAGTGACCTATAATCAATCACACCACTGTACTCCAGCCTAGGTGACAGAACAGGATGCTGTCTCTAAAAAATAAAAGTCTCCTCACCCAGTCTCTCCCTCTCCCACACTCTCATTTTCAACTTCACTTTCCCCCAATCCAGGTTGTGTGCTTCAGATAGGTGAGAAAAATGCTTTTCCTTCCTCTAGCCATATTTGCCATATTTGTTTCTACCTCCTTGCCTTTAATTTGTCTGTGCTTTCAAGTTGGGATACCCACCACCCCCTCTTGATTTGATAGAATTGGTGGAGCATCTAGTCCAGGCTACATGCTGGAGGATGCAAAGATAAATAATAGACCTCAGTATCTTCAATGTTCTGCCATTTCAGCATGATGTGTTTAGACATGGATTTCTTTAGTGTTTGTTTGTTTGTTTTGAGATGGAGTCTCGCTCTGTCACCCAGGCTAGAGTGCAATGGGTGATCTCAGATCACTGCAACCTCTGCTTCCCGGGTTCAAGCGATTCTTCTGCCTCAGCCTCCCGAGTAGCTAGGATTACAGGCACGTGCCACCACACCTGGTTAATTTTTGTATTTTTAGTAGAGGCAGATTTTCACCATATTGACCAGACTGGTCTCGAACTCCTGACCTCCTGATCTGCCCACCTCGGCTTCCCAAAGTGTTGGGATTACAGATGTGAGCCACCACGCCCGGCCTCTTTTGTTTTATCTAGCTTAGGATATCTTTGCTTCTTCGTGAATTTGTATTTTTCATCAGTTCTGGAAAATTATCAGCCATTATTTTTTCCAAGATTGCCTCTCTTCTATTCTAATTTCTATTTTTTTTTTTTTTTTTTTTGAGAGGGAGTCTCACTCTGTCGCCCAGGCTGGAGTGCAGTGGCACGATCTCTGCTTACTGCAAGCTCCGCCTCCTGGGTTCACGCGATCCTCCTGCCTCAGCCTCCCGAGTAGCTGGGACTACAGGCGCCCGCCACCATGCCCAGCTAATTTTTTGTATTTTTATTAGAGACAGGGTTTCACCGTGTTAGCCAGGATGGTCTCGATCTCCTGATCTCGTGATCCACCCGCCTTGGCCTCCCAAAGTGCTGGGATTACAGGCGTGAGCCACTGTGCCTGGCCAGGGCACATTTCTTTATATGTGCTATATACTTCATTCAGAATTTTACATTACATCTCATAGGTGGCATTGTGGTTGGAATTATGATTTTTCTGATATGATGTACAAACGTTGGTACCATTCTGAACAAAAAAGTACACCCTCTTCACTTTCTTTACATTAGAAGCCAGGTACAGTGGCTCATGCCTGTAATCCCAGGACTTTGGGAGGCCAAGGCGGGAGGATCATTTGAGGTCAGGAATTCGAGACCAGCCTGGCCAACGTGGTGAAACCCCATCTGTGTTAAAAATACAAAAAATTAGCTGGGCGTGGTGACACAAGTGGGAGGCTGAGGCAGGAGAATCACTTGAACCCAGGAGGCAGAGGTTCTAGTGAGTTGAGATGGCACCACTGCACTCCAGCCTGAGCAACACAGCGAGATTCTGTCTCCAAAATAAATAAATAAATAAAAATGAATGTACATCATAGTTTTATTTCAGAAAATGTCAGTATGTTTTAAACCATACCAAAATTTTGTATGTATGTGTAGATATGTTATATTAATTAATGATTTCAGATAACTATAAACATTTTTTACCCACAGAAGTGCCTGTAAAGACATTTACAAATTGTTCTGGACGCAGATTTCAGCGTCCAGCATTCCTGGTCCCTACCTCTAGAAGCCTTTAACGCCCTCCAATCAATGCTGCAGCCAAAAACAATTATGCAAATTTCCCAAGGTCCCACCAGGGTGCGGTAGTGTCCCATTGGAGAGGAACCAATCCATGAGGGGATTCTGAATGAGCCTGTGTGTGTGTGTGTGTGTGTGTGTGTGTGTGTGTGTGTACACTGCGTTCCAGAGCTCAGGGGAGAGGTCTGTGCTGAAGATAAAAACTGGCTGGGGTGTCCTCTGCACCTAAGCTATCACCAAACTTCAGTATTAAGGGATAAGAAGGCGTGCAGGGGGTTGAGGCAAAGAAGACTCCAGGAACACAGTGTGGGAAGGGATTTCCCAAAAATTGTTGCTGGAGAATAACCCCGAAGTCAGGGAGTGGTAGTGGTAGGAATTAAGGCTAGTGGGATGGTCAAAGATAAACCACAAAGGTCATCTTATGGGTTTGTGCTTTATCCTGTGAGTGACAGGAAGCTATTGAATTGCTGCAGCAGCAGTGACAGACGGCATTTATGAGCTGCTCACACATGCCAGACCACATTCTATGTTCTGTGTATGTTTCACCTCCTGGAACCATCAGAGTCACGCATGAGTCCAGTTTTTTGTTTCGTTTTGTTTTTAATTGTTTATTTATTTAGAGACAGAGTGCACCTGTGTTGCTGCTGGAGTGCAGTTATGTGATCTCAGCTCACTGCAACCTCCGCCTCCCGGGTTCAAGCGATTCTCATGCCTCAGCCTCCCAAGTAGCTGGGATTACAGGTGCCCACCACCACGCCCAGCTAATTTTTGTATTTTTGGTAGAGAAGGGGTTTCGCTATGTTGGCCAGGCTGGTCTCAAACTCCTGACCTCAGGTGATCCACCCTCCTCGGCCTCCCAAAGTGCTGGGACTGCAGGCGTGAGCCACAGCACCCCAGGTAGGTTTTGTGCATTGGCTGAGCGCTCTCAAGGCTCCAGAAACAGGCACAGCACCGGAGCTGGCTGGAATACCTTATTCTTCAACCCCAGTAATTGGTATGGGGTCACCTGGTGACCCAATCAGAGCGAATAAGAGGTGGACTCTCCCACCTCTGTGCCGGTGTTAGAGCCCCTTTGCCTCTTACCACAAAATGGATGATCGCCCACAGAAGGACCGGCTGGGAACTTTATTCCAGAACCTTCCATGGCTACTGTCAAGCAGCTCTTTGTGTTCTGTTTTGCTGGGCACTCAGGGTTCCTCCGTGACCAGGTGTGGGTGGTTCATGTCTGTAATCCAAGCACTTTGGGGGAGGCTGAGACGGGAGGATCACTTGAGACCAAGAGTTCCAGACCAGCCCTGGCAATACAGAGAGACCCCATCTCTACAAAAAATATGGTGGCACACTCCTGTAGTCCCAGTTGCTTGGGAGACTGAGGCAGAAGGATCCCTTGAGCCTAGTAGTTCAAGGCTGCAGTGACCTATAATCAATCACACCACTGTACTCCAGCCTAGGTGACAGAACAGGATGCTGTCTCTAAAAAATAAAAGTCTCCTCACCCAGTCTCTCCCTCTCCCACACTCTCATTTTCAACTTCACTTTCCCCCAATCCAGGTTGTGTGCTTCAGATAGGTGAGAAAAATGCTTTTCCTTCCTCTAGCCATATTTGCCATATTTGTTTCTACCTCCTTGCCTTTAATTTGTCTGTGCTTTCAAGTTGGGATACCCACCACCCCCTCTTGATTTGATAGAATTGGTGGAGCATCTAGTCCAGGCTACATGCTGGAGGATGCAAAGATAAATAATAGACCTCAGTATCTTCAATGTTCTGCCATTTCAGCATGATGTGTTTAGACATGGATTTCTTTAGTGTTTGTTTGTTTGTTTTGAGATGGAGTCTCGCTCTGTCACCCAGGCTAGAGTGCAATGGGTGATCTCAGATCACTGCAACCTCTGCTTCCCGGGTTCAAGCGATTCTTCTGCCTCAGCCTCCCGAGTAGCTAGGATTACAGGCACGTGCCACCACACCTGGTTAATTTTTGTATTTTTAGTAGAGGCAGATTTTCACCATATTGACCAGACTGGTCTCGAACTCCTGACCTCCTGATCCGCCCACCTCGGCTTCCCAAAGTGTTGGGATTACAGATGTGAGCCACCACGCCCGGCCTCTTTTGTTTTATCTAGCTTAGGATATCTTTGCTTCTTCGTGAATTTGTATTTTTCATCAGTTCTGGAAAATTATCAGCCATTATTTTTTCCAAGATTGCCTCTCTTCTATTCTAATTTCTATTTTTTTTTTTTTTTTTTGAGACGGAGTCTCACTCTGTCGCCCAGGCTGGAGTGCAGTAGTGCCATCTCGGCTCACTGCAACCTCCACCTCCCAGGATCAAGCGATTCTCCTGCCTCAGCCTCCTGAGTACTTGGGATTACAGGCACGCGCCATCACGCCCAGCTAATTTTTGTATTTTTAGTGGAGATGGGGTTTCACCATGTTGGCCAGGCTGATCTCAAACTGATGACCTCAGGTTATCCACCAGCCTCAGTCTCCCAAAGTGCTAGGATTACATGCGCGAGCCACCATGCCCAGCCTAATTTGTACTTTTGAGACTTTCATAAATATCTGATGTATGCCCCCGTTTCGTATGTCCAACTCTTTGTCTCTCTGTGCTGGATCATTCTGATACAGCTCCGATGAACGGAGGAACACCAGGTTCTTCGTCTGGAGTCCAGTTAGATAAAATGACACAGACACACGTGGGGTGGTTTTAGGGAGTGGAGAGTTTAATAGCCCTGAAGCAAGGGAGAGGGCAGAAGGAAGAAGCTCCCCCATACAGAGACAGAGGGATGAGGGGCTCCAAAGCCCAAAGAGGAGACCGTAAGTGGGGTGGAAACCAGCCAGGTATATATAGAGGTTGGGGGAGGCGGTGTCTGATTTGCATAGGGCTCAGGGGATTGGTTTGACCAGGCATGTTATTAATGTAGCTCGCAAAAAAAGCTGGCCCTCCCACCCTAGTCTTTTAATATGCAAATACAGGGCGCCACCATGTTCTACACACATGGGGATGTGTGGGGGCGGCCATGATGCCGGGAATATGTGGGGCAAGGGCAAGGCGGCCTCGGAATCGCCGTGTTTGGGTGGACCCAGTTTCTAAGGGCCGGCATTTGCATATTAAAGATTGCCGGCCTAGCTCTAAGAGCTGCTTTAAAAACAAAAACCTCCAGGCCGGGCTGGTGGCTCACGGCCTATAATCCCAACACTTTGGACAGCTGAGGCAGGCGGATTGCCTGAGCTCAGGAGTTCGAGACAGCCTGGCCAACATGATGAAACCTCCTCTCTACTAAAAAAATACAAAAACTTAGCTGGGCGTGGTGGCGGGCGCCTGCAGTCCCAGCTACTTGGGAGGCTGAGGCGGAGAATTGCTTGAAACCGGGAGGCGGAGGTTGCAGTGAGCCGAGATCGTGCCGTGCATTCATTCCAGCCTGGTGATGGAGCAAGAGTCTGTCTCAAAAAAAAAAAAAAAAAACCTTCCAGGCCGGGCGCAGTGGCTCACACCTGTAATCCCAGCACTTTGGTTCATCACAAGGTCAGGAGTTTGAGACCAGCCTGGCCAACAATGTGAAACCCCCGTCTCTACTAAAATAAATAATAATATATATCTATTTGTATATATATTTGTGTATATATAAATTAGCTGGGCGTGGTGGCGTGCGCCACCTGCAACCGTAATCACAGCTACTCAGGAGCCTGAGGCAGGAGAATGCTTGAATGTGGGAGGCTGAGGTTGCAGTGAGCCCACATCGTGCACTCCAGCCTGGGCCTGGAGGAAAGAGTGAGACCCTGTCTCAAAAAATAAAAAAAAGGTGGGTCTTAGCCAGCATCTACTTGAATTGATGTGATGCAATCTACAAGTCCCTTGTCCAGCAAATGCCAAAGAAATCCATTAAATTAGTTACCCATTCAACAAAAATAAGTCCTGTGCTAAGCAGTAGGGATAAATTAATGACAAAACCAAATGTGACTCCCCGGACCTCATGATGCTCACAGTCTAGCAGGGGTGTGGGGAGAGAAACTGAGTCTTCACTCACAGATGAATAAATATGACAAGTGCTACAAGGCTGGTGTTAAAATGTGAAAGGGTAAAACTCCCCCTCATCTGGGAGGGGCTGCTCAGGGCAGACCTCCCTGAGGGGGTGTCTTAAACCCTGACACCTGAGGGCAGGTGGGAGTTAATTAGGGAAAGAAGGAAGGGTAGAGTTTTCAGGGAAAAGGAACAGTGGAAATGCAACAGCAGGAATCTGGGTGTGTTCCAGGGACAGTGAAAAGCCAAAGAGGGAGGGTGAACCCCAGTTAGAGAGGCTAAGGTGCCCGATTGTAGGGGCAATGGCTCTTCACCTGGGTGAACATTTGAACCACCAGGGGATCCGCCTGCCTCTGCCTCCCAAAGGGCTGGAATTACAGGCATGAGCCACCACCTTTCTCAATAAACTTTCTTAACAAACTTGCTTTTGCTTTGCACCGTGGACTCGCCCTGAATTCTTTCTTGCAGGAGATCCAAGAACGCTCTCTTATGGTAACAAGATCGGATGGTGGGTCCCTATCGTTACCCCTGAGGCACAGGGCTTGTAGACAAGAGGGAAAGGGCATATCTGCTTCAGAGGGGATGTGGAGGACAATTGAAAAGCAAAATAACATCAAGATTGCTTTGACCTGAGGGCAGG
The DNA here is from genome assembly GCF_009764315.1 of Trachypithecus francoisi. NCBI lineage: Eukaryota > Metazoa > Chordata > Mammalia > Primates > Cercopithecidae > Trachypithecus > Trachypithecus francoisi. The sequence goes on from NW_022680771.1 coordinate 34,417, forward strand.
ATTCCAGTAAGTACCTGCTTTTACACAGGGGTCAACAGATGAACTGGAAATCTCGGAGGCCATCCCAGAACTGGGGGTAATCAGAAGCCAGTAAGATGGATTAGCATCCAAAATGGGGCTGCTGGTGGGGCATGGTGGCTCACGCCTGTAACCCCAACACTTTGGGAGGCTGAGGCAGGAGGATTGCCTCTTGGGGCCAGGAGTAAAAGACCAGCCTGGGCAACATAGGGAGACCCCGTCTCTACAAAAATTTAAAAACTAGCCAGGCGTGGTGGTGTGTGTCTGTAGTCTCAACTACTCAGGAGGCTGAGGCAGGAGACTCACTCGAGCCCAGGAGGTCAAGGTTACAGTGAGCAAAGATCATGCCACTGCACTCCAGCCTGGGTGACAGAGCAAAACACTGCCTCTTAAAGAAAAAAATTGAGTTGCTTTAGACTCCACACTGTGTGATTCCATATGTTTGACATTCTCAAAAAGACTAAACTATGGCAATGGAAAGAGATAAGTGGTTGTCAGGGGTTAGGGATGGGGTGAGGGTAGGACTGTAAAAAAGTTGTGGGAATGATGGAACTGTTCTTATCCTGATTACAAAGGAGGGCGGTGTTTGAAGGAATCTATACAAGTGCTAAAATTCATTGAACCCTACACCAAAGGGAAAAAATTATTTTTATTGCATGATCATTTAAAAAGTAACAAGAAAGAGGCTCCCCAGGTGATCTCAGTGGGCAGCCCAGGTGAGACACTGATATTGGGGGTGGCAGAGCATATAAGGAGTTTTTTTCTTTATTCTTGAGCACTGGAGAGTGCCGCTGGGATAGGAGCCTTCCTGGGAACCAGGCGTGAGGCACCAGGCCGGGCCAACAGCAGCCTTTCCTAAAGAATAATCAAGGTCCCTCACAAGCTAATCCCAAAAAGACTGTTTTGCCTCAGGCCTCTCTCCTCTCCCAATACATATCTCCCTCAACTCTAGCTGCTTGTGGTCTCCCAATGGTGAGTGTGTGGCGGCTTAGAACTCAGCTTCTCACCCTGTCTGCTGCTATCCTGTCGAAGCCATTCATGAGCCTGGCAGGCCTAGTACCATGGTGGTTAGGGACTGGGCACTCTGGAGACAACACAGTGGTCACCAGTAGGTAGTCTAATACATTGTGCTCTAGATCAAAACTCTGGTTTACAGGAAATACAAGATAAAGGAATACATTAAATAACATCATAAGTATATAATCAGACAAATCTAATATAGGAGGCATTCTACAAGACAACTGGCCTGGGCTCTTTAAAGAAACCAGTATTGAGGAAGGGGCTATGGCTCACACCTGTAATCCCAGCACTTTGGGAGGCCGAGGCAGGCGGATCACCTGAGGTCAGGAGTTCGAGATCAGCCTGGCCAAGATGGTGAAACCCCACCTCTACTAAAAATACAAAAATTAGCTGGACGTGGTGGCGGGCGCCTATAATCCTAGCTACTCAGGAAGCTGAAGCAGGAGAAACGCTTGAACTTGGGAGGCAGAAGTTGCAGTGAGCAGACATCACGCCATTGCACTCCAGCCTGGGTGACAGAGGAAGACTCTGTCTCAAAAAAAGAAAAACGAAACAAAAACCAAACGAGCAATATTGGTTTTTTTAAAAGATCAACAAGAGTGATAAAATTCCCTGTTAGATTAAAAAAGAGAGAGAGCAGGGATTACCAGTATTAAGAATGAGAGGTTATCACTACAAATTCTGGAATCATTAAAAGAATATAGAGGATATTATGAACAACTTAACATGAACAGATTTGACAAATGACATTTCCTTGAAAAACACAACATATGAATGTTAACACGGATGAAACAAAAAATTCAAAGAGCTCTATATTTATTAAAGAAATCAAACTCATTATTTAAAAACCTTCCCACAAAGAAAATTCCAGGTCCAGATGGCTTCACTGGTAACTTATCAAAGACAAAAGGAAGAAATGACATAAAACCTTTCAAATTTACATCAGAGCTATATGTGCTGAGATGTCAATGATCCTTCAAAATAATTGTTAAAAAAAAAAAAAAAAGGCCGGGCGCAGTGGCTAATGCCTGTAATCCCAGCACGTTGGGAGGCCTTGGTGAGCAGATCACCTGAGGTCAGGAATTCAAGACCAGCCTGGTTAATATGGTGACACCCCGCCTCTACTAAAAATATAAAAATTAGCCGGGCTTTGTGGCACGTGCCTGTAATCCCAGCTACTTGGGAGGCTGAGGCAGGAGACTCTCTTGAACCTGGAAGGTGGAGGATGCAGTGAGCCGAGATCTGCAGCCTGGGCAACAGAACAAGACGGAACAAAAAAAAAAACCAAAAAGGCAGACTGAGTACAGAGGCTTATGCCTATAAGCTCAGTGTTTGGGAGGTCAAGGTAGGAGGATTGTTTGAGCCTAGGAGTTTGAGGCTGTAGTGAGCCATGATCATGCTGGAGCACTCCAGCCTGGGTGACAGAGGGAGACCTCCCATCTCAAAAAAAAGGAAAAGAAAAAACTTTTTTTTTTTTTAAATTTAGCTGGGCATAGTGGCATGTGCCTATAGTCCCAGCTACTCAGGAGGCAGAGGTGGGAGGATCACCTGAGCCTGGGAGGTTGAGGCTGCAGTGAGCCGAAACTGTGCCACTGCACTCCAGCCTGGGCAACAGAATGAGACCCTATCTCAAAAATGAATACATAAAAAATAAAATAAAAATTTCAAAAGCAGTGTGCAAAAACACAAGTAGTATTTTTTCATGTGTGTAATGAATAAAGATGATATATAGGTGCTGGAGATATACAGGTGCTATAGAAACTTTAGAAAGTTCATGCAACTTTCTATGCGTGAACAATCTCTGCAAGAATACACTGTCGCCTTAGAGTGAAGAAACTGCTGCACAGAAATTCAGGAGTGAGAGGAAGACTAACTTTTCACTCTGTTTCCTTTTGTATTGTTTTAGTTTTTAAAAATATGAACAATGCATGTGATTTTTTTTAAAAAAAAGCCCAAAGGGCTGGTGTGGTGGCTCACATCTGTAATCCCAGCACTTGGGAGGCAAAAATGAGAGGATTCCTTGAAGCCAGGAGTTTGAGACTAGCCTGGGCAATACAGCAAGTCCTTGTCTCTACAGAAAAAAAAAAAAAAGTTGAAAAGACTTTTTAAGCTCAGGCTTTGCTGGATTCTAACCTGGCTGTTGTCACTCGGCTCTGTGGATCATGTACTAAAGAAAAGATAGCAGGAAAAGATAGTAAAAATCTTACAGGCAGCATGGTGGCTCACGCCTGTAATCCCAGCGCTTTGGGAGGCCGAGGCAGGTGGATCACTTGAGGTCAGGAGTTCGAGACTGGCCTGGCCAACATGGTGAAACCCTGTCTCTACTAAAAATACAAAAATTAGCTGGGCGTAGTGGTGTGCGCCTGTAATCCCAGGCACTCAAGAGGTTGAGGCAGGAGAATCACTTGAATCCAGGAGGTGGAAGTTGCAGTGAGCCTAGATCGTGCCATTGTACTCCAGCCTGGACAACAGAGCAAGACTCCGTCTCAAAAAAAAAAAAAGAAAAAGAAAAAGGAAAAAAAAAAAATTTACAGTCTGGCATCTCAGGGAAAGAGGTCTTAAATCTGCACTTGGCCACCAACTGGCTGTGTGACTTTAGGCAGGTGTCTCCATCTCTCTGAGCCTCCACTTTCTGTTGTTGTTGTTGTTTGTTTGAGACAGAGTTTTGCTTTTGTTGCCCAGGCTGGAGTACAGTGGCGTGATCTCGGCTAACTGCAATCTCCACCTCCCGGGTTCAAGTGATTCTCCTGCCTCAGTCTCCTGAGTAGCTGGGATTATAGGCGCATGCCACCACACCCAGCTAAGTTTTGTATTTTTAGTAGAGACGTGGTTTCAGCAGGTTGGCTGGGCTGGTCTTGAACTCCTGACCTTAGGTGATCCACATGCCTCAGCCTCCCAAGGTGCTGGGATTACAGGTGTGAGCCACCTTGCCCGGCTGAGCCTCCACTTTTAACATCTGTGAATTGAGCGAGGATTAACCTCGCTCAGCTCCTGGGAGGTAACCTCTAAGCCTTTGTACTATCCTGCTTGATAAAAGTATTTTTGTTTGGGAGGTTGAGGTAGGAGAATTGCTGGAACCTGGGAGGCGGAGGTTGCAGTGAGCCAAAAATCGTGCTACTGCACTCCAGCCTGGGTTACAGAGTGAGACTCTGTCTCAAAAAAGTTTTTAAAAGAGCATCTCTGTTTATCTGGGGACCTTGGGCCATGCAGTATCAGCTTGACCTCTGGAGGAGCTAGAGACAAGGTCGGTCATGCAGGCAGTCAGCCATGCCCATGTGACCCCAATAAAAACCCTGGTCATCAAGGCTCTGGTCAGCTTCCCTGACTGCAATTCTCAATGCATGCTGGGAAAATTGAGCACTGATCTCTTGACTCCACTGGGAGAGCATGACTAGAAGCTTGCTCCTGGTGTCTCCTTGCGCCTCTTCCCTTTGCTAAGTTTAATCTGTATCCTTTCACTGTAACAAACCATAACGGTGAGTCTCATGGCTTTTCTGAGTTTTGTGAGTCTTTCTAGAGAATGATTGAACCTGATGTGGCCTTGGGGATCCCCAAACCAGGGGATCCCCAAACCATGGTACATGCTTCATCATGAAGACAAGCATCAGTGAGATTGTATACACACAGCACTTAATGACCATAGCCAGTGCTTACTGAACACAGATTGTGTACCAGGTTGTATGTGTCCATTAATTGGATCCACACAACAGCTCTGGGAAACTGATATTATGATTAATTTTTTTTAACTTTTTTGGTGAAATGTACATTCAGGAATGTATAAACATAGGTTATAGCTTTTAAAAAAAGACTTACAATGTGAGAACCAGGTGCTGTGGCTCATGCCTGAAATCCCAGTACTTTGGGAGGCCGAGGTGGGAGGACTACTTGAGTCCAGGGGTTCAAGACCAGCCTGGGTAACACAGTGAGACTCTGTCTCTACCAAAAAAACAATTAAAAATTACCCTCAGTGTGATCACACGCACCTGTAATCCCACTACTTGGGAGGTGGAGGAAGCAATTGCCACAAAAGCGGTTAAGTAGCTCGTCCTGGATCACAAAGCCCAATGTCCTGAACCCAGGGATCCTTGCCCCGGAGCCCCTGTTTTCCCCAGCACGTGGTGATTACCTAGTAAGTGCAGGCTGTTGTGCTGAGGATTGTTGGGGGCTGTTATTGGGGGTTCACCTCCCGTTACCGTTACTCTGAACTCTGTCCCCATTTGTTAATAATTAATTGCCCTCAAGGAGCCTGTGATCCTGAGGCTTTGCCCAGTTAATCAGTCACTGCCCCCAGTCTGAGCAAGGGGCAGTTGGTGAACCTGTGGCCTCCAGGGCACCTTCTCTGGTGTGGAGGCAGCCAGGGACCCAGGATGCTCCGGACCTGTTACCTGCTCTGTTCCCAAGCAGGTCCCCTGGCGAGGGGCTGGCAGCCCCTGAGCTTTGATGGTGGTGCCTTCCAACTCAAGGGCACAGGAGAGCTGACACGGGCCTTGCTGGTTCTCCGGCTGTGTGCCTGGCCCCCACTGGTCACTCACGGGCTGATGGTGAACAATGATCCCGAGGACCAGCCTGGAGGCTCCCCATAGCCTGGCGCTGAGCCCTCACTCTCTGTCACCCAGCTCCAGGCCTGGTCTCAGGGACTCCTCCTGGGCTCCCGGCTCTCAGGCGCGTTTCTCCGAGCATCCGTTTATGGGCAGTTTGTGGCTGGTGAGACGGCCACTGCTGGCAGTGCCCACTGAGGAGGACCCGGACTGTGCTGCCAAGAACAGGTGAGTAGGGAGCCAGGGCCCAGGGAGGCTGGGAGGATGCAGGAAGGGGCTCCGCAGGTCAGGACCTGACGCCTGCTGGCTGGGCAGTGAGGTCTGGTATGAGGGGAACCTCGGCACTATGCTGTGGTGTGTGGACCTGTCGCGGGACCTCCTGGAGCCCCCCAGCCTGGCTGAGGCCAGCCTCATGCAGCTGAAGGTGACGGCGCTGACCAGCGCTCGGCTCTGTGTAAGGAGTGCAAAGATGGGGGTGCCAGGAGGGCACGGCTGCCCACCGGGCTCCGCAAACCACCCCACCTACCACCCCATTTCAGAAGGAGCTAGCCTCATGGGTCAGAAGGCCAGGAGCCTCTTTGGAGCTGAGCCCCGAGAGGCTGGCTGAAGCCATGGACTCTGGGCAGGTAAGGATCTCAAGCAGGACTGTCGGGGACAGAGTGCCTTGGACTCAGATGCGGCCACATGGCGCGCCAGATGTTCAAAATGCTCACGGCCACCTCCAGCCTTGGAGCAGCCAGCAGAAATGCAGCTGTAGCTCCCAGGCATGGTAGAAATGGATGGAATCAGGGTCATCTGGGTTCTCAGGGAGGAGCCTGGAGGCTGGAGGCTCTCAGAGAAGGGACTGGGATAGAAGCTGTTTATCAGCTAGAAAGAGGTACTTCAATGTGTCCTCAGTCAACACAGCCACACGGGTGTGAGCTGGCTGGGTGTAAGTTCTGATTAGGCCAATGGGATCTTAGTTTGTTCATTCAATCATTATTTCCTTTTTATCTCTATATTCTATTTCAACCTTACTCCATCTTTTTTTCTTTCTTTCTCTCTCACTCCTTCCTTTTTCTTTCTCTCTCTCTCCTTCCTTCCTTCCTTTCTCTCTCTCTCTTTCTTTCCTTCCTTCTTTTCTTTTTCCTTCTCTCTCCCCTCCCTCCCTCCCTCCCTCCTTCCTTCCTTCCTTCCCTCCCTCCTTCCTTCTCTCTCTCCTCCCTCCTCTCTCTCTCTCTCTCTCTCTCTGTCTTACTGTGTTGCACAGGCTGGTCTCTAACTCATAGCCTCAAGCAGTCCCCCAGCCTCAGCCTCCTGAAGTTCTGGGATTATAGGTGTGAACCATCACACCCAGCCTCCTGTCTTGTATAATGCATATCTTTTTGTTTCTATGATTTTGTTTTGCCAGGTGTGTACCATTCGTGGGGTCATATTTTCCCCAATATTCTATTATAAAAATTTTCAAATATACAGAAAAGTAAAAAGAATTGTACATGAACATCCATGTACCTGCCACCTTTAACTATACTCGCTTTAAATCATATCTATTCCTCTATTCCTCTATCCATCCATCAATCCATCTTATTTTTTGGTGCATTTCAAAGTGAATTGCAGACTTCAGTATGTTTTCCCCCTGAATGCTTCAGGATGTGAATAATGGGCTCATTATAGAGCCCAATAATTATTCCCAGTACTTTTTTCTTTCAAGGTAAAACAATGAACTACACACATGTAAATGTGCCCCTTGATGAACCTTGACCAAAACACACACTTGAGCAATCCAAATCCCTATCAAGATTTAGAACATGGCCGGGAGCGGTGTCTCATGCCTGTACTCTCAATACTTTGGGAGGCTGAGGCAGATGGATTACTGGAGGTCAGGAGTTCAAGAACAGCCTGGCCAACATCGTGAAACCCTGTCTCTACTCGACATACAAAATTAGCTGGGCGTGGTGTCGTGCGCCTGTAATCCCAGCTCCTGGGGAGACTGAGGCAAAAGAATCACTTGAACCCAGGAGGCGGAGGTTGCAATGAGCCAAGATCATGCCATTGCACTCTAGCCTGGGCAAAAAGAGCAAAATTCTGTCTCAAAAAAAAAGAAAAAAAAAGAAAAAGAAAAAGATTTAGAACATTTCCATCACTGTGAAGTTCCCTCCTGCCCATCTCCATCAATCGAGAGAATGTTTTAAATTTACACAAAAGCATTGTATCAGCTATCTCACTCTACTTCTTATTTTTTCCACTGATATTAAGATCCACACAAAGTTTTGTTTTGGTTTTGTTTTTGTTTTTATACAGGGTCTGTCTCTGTCATCCGGGCTGGAGTGCAGTGGCATGATCACAGCGCACTGTAGCCTCGAACTCCTGAGCTCTAGCAATCCTCCCACCTAAGCCTCCCAAGTAGTTGGGATTATAGGAATGAGCCACCACGTCCAGCTAATTTTTAAAATTTTTTGTAGATAAAGGGTCACACTGTATTGCACAGGCTGATGCCTGAAGAATCCTTGTGCCACTGGCTGCTGCACGGTTTACCTCTCCTGGGGTGAACCCCTGGGTGGCCTCTGTGTCTCCACCCTCCCAAACAATGCTACAGTGCACATGCTGATGTTTCTTTTTCTAATTTTTTTATTTGTAATTTTTACTTATCTATTTATTATTATTATTTTAAGACAGAGTCTTGCTCTGTCGCCCAGGCTGGAGTGCAGTGGTGTGATCTTGGTTCACTGCGACTTCCGTCTCCCAGGTTCTCCTGCTTCAGCCTCCTGAGTAGCTGGGATTACAAGAGCGCCCACCATCACGCCCAGCTAATTTTTGTATTTTTAGTAGAGATGAGACTTCACCATGTTGGCCAGGCTGCTCTCAAACTCCTGGCCTCAGGTGAAATGCCCGCCTCAGCCTCCCAAAGTGCTGGGATTATAGACGTGAGCCACTGCGCTCAGCTCTTTTTTTTTTTTTTCAGATGGAGTCTCCCTCTGTCGCCCAGGCTGGAGTGCAGTGGCCGGATCTCAGCTCACTGCAAGCTCCGCCTCCCGGATTCACGCTATTCTCCTGCCTCAGCCTCCCGAGTAGCTGGGACTACAGGCGCCCACCACCTCACCCGGCTATTTTTTTGTATTTTTTAGTAGAGAGGGGATTTCACCTGGTTAGCCAGGATGGTCTGGATCTCCTGATCTCGTGATCCGCCCGTCTCGGCCTCCCAAAGTGCTGGGATTACAGGCTTGAGCCACCGCACTCGGCCTTTTTTTTTTTTTTTGTCAGGGGCGGGGGATGGCCTCTGGCTCTGTTGCCCAGGCTGGAGTGCAGTGTTGCGATCTCGGTTCACTGCAACCTCTGCCTCCCAGGTTCACCCGATTCTCCTGCTCCAGCGTCCCGAGTAGCTGGAACTATAGGTGTGTGCCACCATGCCCAGCTAAGTTTTGTATTTTTAGTAGAAATGGGGTTTCACTATATTGGCCAGGCTGGTCTTGAACTCCTGACCTCGTGATCCGCCTGCCTTGACCTCCAAAAGTGTTGGGATTACAGGCGTAAGCCACTGTACCTGGCCTTATTTGTAATTTATAAAGTGTATCAGAGAACACATAGAAAAAAGATTTCATGGTTCAGAAACTCAGCTTGGGAAAGTAAGGAGTTCATCTCTTCATGAGCTTTAGTTTATTCCTGTGGGGAGAGTGACAGTAACTTCTTGGTTTTAAGCAGGCTGGATGCGGTGCCTCATGCATGTAATCTGCATTTTGGGAGGCTGAAATTGGAGGCTTACTTGAGCCCAGGAGTTCAAGACCTGCCCGGGCAACATAGTGAGACCCTATTTCTACAAAAAAGTAAAAACTTAGCCTGTGTGCTGGTGCACACCTGGTGTGGAGGCTAAGGCAGGAGGATCACTTGAGCTGAGGAGGCCAATACCAGCCTGAGTAATACCGTAAGCCCTCGTCTTCACAAAAACATCCTTAAAATTAGCTGGATGTGGTGGCAGGCACCTGTAATCCTTGCTACTCGGCAGGTTAAGGTGGGAGGATTGCTTGAGCTGGCAAGTTTGAGGCTGCAGTGAGCTAAAAATTAAGCTAAAAATTCACTCCAGCCTGGGCGACAGAATGAGAGACCCTGTCTCTAAAAAAAAGAAAAAAGAAAAAGAAAGAGGGCCAGGTGCCGTAGCTCGTGCCTGTAATCCCAGCACTTTGAGAGGCTAAGTGGGGGTGGATCACTTGAGGTCAGGAGTTTGAGACCAGCCTGAACAACATGGTAAAACCCCATCTCTACTAAAAATACAAAAGTTATCCAGAAATGGTGGCACTTGCCTGTAGTCCCAGTTACTCAGGAGACTGAGGCAGGAGAATCACTTGAACTCACACTACTGCACTCTTGCCTGGGAGACAGAGTGAGACCCTGTCTCAAAAAAAAAAAAGAAAAGAAAAGAAAAAAAAGAAGGAAAGGAAGGAAGGGAGAGAGGAAGGAAAAGAGAGAAAGACCCAGGCTCTGGAAAGGCTGAGGTTCAAACCTCAGGTCTGCCCTGAGTTAGCTGTGTGACTTTTGACAAGTGACTTCCCTGCTCTGCGCCTCAGTTTCCCCATCTAGAAAAAGGGGGACAATAACAGTTGCTACATCAGAGGGTGGTAAAGATTAAATGAGTTGGCCGGGCACGGGGGCTCAAGCCTGTAATCCCGGCACTTTGGGAAGTCGAGATGGGCGGATCACGAGGTCAGGAGATCGAGACCATCCTGGCTAACATGGTGAAACCCCGTCTCCACTAAAAAATACAAAAAACTAGCCGGGCGCCATGGCAGGCACCTATAGTCCCAACTACTCGAGAGGCTGAGGCAGGAGAATGGCATAAACCCGGGAGGCAGAGCTTGCCATGAGCTGAGATCCGGCCACTGCACTCTAGCCTGGGCGACAGAGCGAGACTCCATCTCAAAAAAAAAAAAAAAAAAGATTAAATGAGTTAAATGTTTGGTGGGTGTCTGAAATAGCTCCCTGAGGGCCTGAGACTATGCCCCAAGTCAAGGGGGAGACAATCCTCTGTTGGGGGAAGAGGAAACCAGGCTGCTGCCCCCAGCTTTTCCCTCCTCCAGGAGGCAGCATTCTCCCCACCATGGGAGGGTTGCAGCTTCCAGCCCAACCTGCCTCCAGATTCCATGAGCAAGCCTAGGCCTGTCATCCATATCGACCTTATTGGATATAATAAAGCTTTCAGCCCCACCTATTCCTCTTTCTTCCATTTCCCAACTTCTTTGAACCCAGCCAGACTCCCTGGAGTCACCAGCAGCTCACATTCAGCCAGATGAATCTGCATAAGACTGTGAGTTAGAATAATTGTTACTTCCATGTTACAAGCGTATCCACTCCCGAAGTGTTTGCTGAACATCTATCTTGTTCCAGACACGGTGCTAGGGGCTGAGGGGGCATGAAGGTGTAATCTCTGACCTCGAGGCACTTCCTTGCAAGTCAGGGGCAAGAGACAATAATTAAAACCAAAGTCAGAATCCCAGCACTTTGGGAAGCTGAAGTGGGAGGATCACTTGAGCCCAGGAGTCTGAGACCAGCCTGGGCAACATAGGAAGACCTTGACTCTACAAATAGTAAAAAGTTAGCCAGGCGTGGTGGTGGGTGCCTGAGGTCCTAGGTACTTGGGAGGCTGAAGTAGGAGGATTGCTTGAGCTGGGGAGGTAGAGGCTGCAGTGAGCCATGATCGCACCACTGCATTCCAGCCTGGGAAACGCAGCAAGACTCTGTCTCAACAAAACAAAACAAAAATCAGCACATAACAAGTAGGGGAAAACTAAGGCTGAGGAACAGGAAGAGAAGTTGCCAATGTATAGCTGGGAAACCATGTTGAGAAAGTGACCTTAGAGCAAATACTTGAAGGAAACATAGCAGCAGGTAAAGGCCTGGAGGTGGGAAGTTGCCCGTCGTGTTCAAAGAGTGGCAGGGAGAGCTGAGCACGGCGGCTCACGCCTGTAATCCCAGCACTTTGGGAGGTCAAGGTGGGTGGATCCCTTGAGGTCAGGAGTTCGAGACCAGCCTGGGCAACATGGTGAAAACCCGTCTCTACTAAAAGTACAAATATTAGGCGGGCATGGTGGCGAGCACCTGTAATCCCAGCTACTTGGGAGGCTGAAGCAGGAGAATCACTTGAATCCAGGAGGCAGAGGTTGCAGTGAGCTGAGACCGTGCTGCTGCACTCCAACCTGAGCAGCAGAGCAATACTCCATCTCAAAAAACAAACAAACAAACAAACAAAAACTGAGGCCCAGAAAGGTTATATAACTTACCCAAGTCACACAATAGGTGGTGGAGTCTGGATTCAAACCCTGATTCTAGGCTCATAACTCCCTCAATAAAAAGTACCTAACTGATATTGCTCATTTTTAGATTTCTAGCAACTTCTAAGCTTTTTCCCATTTCCCCTGCTGCCCCCTAGAACCTCCAGGTCTCCTGCCTCAACGACGAGCAGAACCAGTACCTCCAGGCCTCCCTCAGCCGCTTGCATCGGGAGGCCCAGGTAACCCCTCCTGCTGGGGTCTGGCTCCACTGCCCCTGCTGGACACCCAGGACCCTGACCGCCGTCTCTGTCACCCTCAGTATGCCCGGGCCAAGCATGTGCGGCTCCTGGTGGATGCGGAGTACACCTCACTGAACCCTGCGCTCTCCTGCTGGTGGCTGCCCTGGCCGTGCGCTGGAACAGCCCGGGACGTGCAGGCTGGGGTCTGCACACCCTGACCTACCAGAACCTGCCCGCGTGCCCTACAGGACACATTGGAGCGGCTGGGGAGGGACGCAGAGGCCGCACACAGGGCCGGCCTGGCCTTCAGAGTGAAGCTGGTACGAGGTGTCTATCTGGACAAGGAGAGAGCAGTGGGCCAGCTTCATGGGATGAAGGACCCCACTCAGCCTGACTATGAGGCCACCAGTCAGAGGTAGGCCTGCGCCAGCTGGCCTCTGCAGGAAATAACACCTAATGGTCAGGTGCAGTGGCTCATACCTGTAATCCCAGTGCTTTGGGAGGCTGAAGCTAGAGATTCACTTGAGAACAGGAGTTGGAGACCAGCCAGGGCAACATAGGGAGACCTCATCTCTAAAAGGTTTTAACAATAGCTGGGTGTGGTAGCACGTGCCTGTAGTTCAGCTACTTAGGAGGCTGAGGTGGGAGGATCACTTGAGGCCAGGAGTTCAAGGCTGCAGCGAGCCATGACTGCACCACCGCACTTCAGCCTGGGCAACAGAGTGAGACTCTGTCTCAAAACACACACACACACAAACAAAAAAACAAAAAGAAATGCCTACAGTGGCCTCTAAGCCCCACATGCTCTGGTCCCTGTCACTTCCCTAACTTTCTCTTCCTCTCCCTCCACTGCAGCCACACTGGCTTCCTCCATGATACCCAGGGGCTTGGCCCTTCCTGTTCCCACTACCTGGGACACTCCCACTGCAGACAGCAGCATGGCCTCATCCCTCACCTCCTTATATCTTTACTTCTTGGTACCTTCTCTCGGGGCCACAGGGACTCACCCAGGTTACAGAGCAGGTGGCCTAGCCATGCTTGGAATCTAGGCTCATGTCCGAGATCTGCAGGGGCTCCAGGGCACGTTTGTGTACCATCAGCTTAACTGGCACCAAGCCAGGCACAGTGGTGTGTGCCTGTCATCCCAACTACTTGGGAGGCTAAGGTAGGAAGATTGCTTGAGCCCAATATGAGCGACATAGCAAGATTCCATCTGTAAAAACATTAAAAATAAAACATTATGGCCAGGCATGGTGGCTCATGCTTGTAATCCCGGCATTTTGGGAGGCTGAGGCAGGCAGATCACTTGAGGTCAGGAGTTTTGAGGCCAGCCTGGCCAACATGGTGAAACCCTGTCTCTACTAAAAATACAAAAATTAGCCAGGTGTGGTGGCTTGCACTGGTAATCCCAGCTACTTGGGAGGCTGAGGCAGGAGAACCGCTTGAACCCAGGGGGCAAAGGTTGCAGTGAGCCAAGATTGCGCCACTGAACTCCAGCCTGGGTGACAGAATGAGACTCTGTCTCAAAATAATAATAATAATAATAATAATAATTTGCACTATTATTTTAAAAATTGAAATCTAATTCACATATCATAGAATTCACAATTTTAACATGTACAATTCAGCGGAGTTTAGTATATTCCCAAAATTGTGCAACCGTGACCACTCTTTGATTCCAGAATATTTTCATCACCCCAAAAAGTAACCTCATACCAGTGAGAAGTCAGTCGCCTTCTGTTCCCTCCTCCCCTCAGCCCCTGGAAACCACTAACCTACTTTTTGTCTCTGTGGATTTGCCTATTCTAGACATTTCATATAAATGGAGTCACACAATATGTGACCTTGTATATTTGGCTTTTTTCATTTGTTTGTTTAACTTAATTTTGAGACAGGGTCTCACTCTGTCGCCCAGACTGGAGTGCAGTGGTGCGATCTTGGCTCACTACAGCCTTGACTCCTCAGGCCCAAGCCATCCGCCCACCTCAGTCTCCCAAGTAGCTAAGACAACCAGCGCACACCACCATGTCCAACAATTTTTTTTTGTTGTTTTGGAGACACGGGTTCTCCCTATGTTGCCGAGGCTAGTCTTGAACTCCTAGGTTCAAGCAGCCCTCCTGCTTTGGCCTCCCCAAGTGCTGGGATTATAGGCATGAGCCAGCATGTGCAGCCTCGACTGTGCATTTTAAAGGCAGAATAGCCTACTGATAAGGAGCCTGGGCTCTGGAGCATCAGACAGCCTGAGTTCAAATCCCAGCCTGGTCACCTATAGCTGTGTGACCTGGGGACGAGAGATGGAACCCTTCTCAGTCTCAGTCTCCCCACTCTGTAAAAAGGGAATAGGAACATCTGCCTCCCGGAGCTGATTTGAGAATTAGATGTCCCAGGAAGGTTTCAAATCTCCGTTGGCCAGAGAACACTGGTGGGGGTAACTGGAGGCCTTAGGTGGGAGGTCCTGTCCAGTGATGGGGAACAGGATCAGGGCCTGCTTACAGAAGCAGTCTGGCCATGATTTGGTAAAGCAGCTGTGCCGTGCCGCAGGATCTCTTCTGCCCCTGGTGGGTTTGTAGTCTCCAAAGCCCACACACTAGAATGACTAAGTTGTCTGAACAGGAAAGATGGGGACCTGCCCCATCTTGTCTCTCAGAATTTATCCTCTGTGATGCAGCTTAATGTTTAGGCTATTAATTTTACTGTCAGCATTACAGTTGTTCAGAAAAAATCTCACTGTTATCTCTCAGGTTAGATATATGAGAATTCTGTTGTTAGTAGCAAAACTTATTTTTGATATTGGAAAGATCATCAATTCTTAGGAAAAATATGAAATGCTTCTCCTTTGGATTGAGGCCATTGTGAAGATAACTACTTGACTGTTGCAGTCAGATGCAGTTGAATTAAGAACATGGTTTTATCCTGTATGTGTGTGTGTGTGTATATATATATATATATATGATAAAGGATATTTGGAGTGTGTGTGTATATGTATACACACATATGTGTGTATATATATGTTTTAAAAATCCTTTATCCTTTCCAAAATACATAAAGTTGTTTTTAAAATAAATACACATATCAAGACATTTGAAAATGACTAAAGAAAATACCTCAGAATTCATTTTCTTTTCAGCCACTTCCATCTGCTCTTGTTTGTTAGTCAGAATCTCTTCTCGTGACATTCCAGCGATCTGTTCTTCCGAAACTTGCTTCTGGGTATCATTTTGTTCATCACTAGAAGAAATTTTGATTTTCATGAAATACTGGAGGTGTCCCCAAAATGATCTACGGGGCAAGATGGTGCCATCAGATGTCATTCACACAATGTATATCTGCACATTAATCCAAGACAAGGCAAAAGGATCTCACATCCGTTAACCCAGCGCTCCCCAACCATGTTGGCACCAGGGACTGGTTTTGTGGAAGGTAATTTTTCTGTGGACCTGAGTTGGGGGATGGTTGCAGGATGATTCAAGCACATAACATTCATTGTGCACATTATTTCTATTATTACTTATATACAGTGAAATAATTCTATAACTCACCATAACGTAGAATCACTGGGAACCTAAGCTTGTTTTCCTGCAACTAGATGGTCCCATCTGGGGGTGACAAGAGATGGTGACAGATCATAAAGGATTAGATTCTCATAAGGAGTGAACAACCTAGATCCCCTGTGTAAGCAGCTTACAAGAGGGTTTGAGTCACACTCCTATGACAATCTAATGTCACCACCGATCTGACAGGGAGAGGAGCTCAGGCAGTAATGTGAGGGACAGAGAGTGGCTCTAAACAGATGAAGCTTTGCTTGCTCACCTGCCACTAGCCTCCTGCTGTGTGGCCCAGGTCCTAACAGTCCAGGGACTGGTACTGGTCCATGGCCTGGAGATTGGGAAGCCCTGTGTTAACCTATACTTTTTTTCTTTATTTTTTGAAAACACTTTCCACTTATATTCTTGATTCCTCTGTATTTTATAGACAACTTAGAAATTCCTTTTGGAACAAGACAGGGTCTAATATTGTGTTTTTAACATACAACTTTGAATTAATTTTATCTGTGTATGCGACAGAGATGTGAAATAAACTAATCATTAATCACTTTCAATTTTACTTTTATTTCATGCATATTAAGAATAAAACTGGGAAGTCCTAGGCAGAGCAACTGGGCAAGAGAAATAAAGGACATCCAAATTGGAAAAAAGAAAGTCAAACTATCTCTTCACCAATGATATGATCTTATCCCTAGAAAACCCTAAAGACTCCTACAAAACACTCCTAGACTTGATAAATGAATTCAGTAAAGTCTCAGAGGCTATAAAATGTACAAATACCAATGAGTAGTACCACTATACACCACCTACAGCCAAGCTGTGCGTCACAACACGAACCCAGTCCCTTTGACAATGGCTGCAAAAGAGTAAAATACCTAGGAAAATACTTAACGAAGCAGGTGAGTCAGCTATAAAACGGTAACTGGAAAACACCACTGAAGAAAATCAGAGATGACACAAATAAATGAACATACATCCTATATTCCTGGACTGAAAGCACTGATATTGCGAAAATGACCTTAGTGCCCAAAGCAGTCTACAGATCCAATACAGTTTCTATCCAAGCACCAATGTCATTCTTCACAGAGTTATTTTTAAAAGCTGCCATTCCTGTAGAATCACAAAAGAGCCTGAATAGCAACACACACACCGAACAAAAAGGAACAAACATGTTGGCATCGCATGACCTGAAAACTAATTATTTTTAATGAGGTAAAAATGTATAAGAATATCACTGTTATTGTACAGAGAAGACAGTGACAAGAAAAGAAAAGGAATTTAAAAAGAGAATATCACTACCATATACATATATTAACTGACAAAGAGACTAAAATCTCCTACTGGAGATTATGTTAGGACTGGAGCAAAAGCTTCTAGTAATACCAAAAACAGAAACAAGACAAATAATTTTAAGGAATAAATTATACAGAGAAATATGTATTTTAAAAAAAGAAAACAGATCTTCCTGAGAGCTATTATTAACCAATTCATCTTGACCAAAATTTTAAAATGAGGTCTAAAATTCTGGAATATAAAATAGTTTCATTTTGACCATAGTTAATTGAAGGCAACTTTTAAACCGAAAATGTTCAGTTAAAGTTGAGTGGTCGCCTAGACTAGGAGGGGTTTAGGAAAGGCTGGAGAAAATGGGGAAAGTTTGCTAATGGACTCAAGTCTCTTTTAAGGAGCATTAAAATGTTCTAAAATTAAATTAAAATTATATTATTATGATTATTTGTCCATCCAGTTAATATCCTAAAAGAATTTGAAGTTTGTACTTTAAATGAGTGAATTACATAATGTATGAATAATATCTCAGTAAAGCTGTGGAAAGTTAAAAGTATATGTAGGATGCATACAAAAATACTGCTTATCTTTATAAATGAATCAAATTCTGTCATTTGCAAAAGCATGGATGTATTTAGAGGACATTATATTAAGTGAAATAAGCCAGACACAGAAGGACAAATATCTCATAATATCACTTATATGTGAAATCCAAAAATGTGCACTCATAGATGTTAGGAGTAGAATGGTGGTTTATCAGAGGCTGAGCAGGGCTTGTGGGGGGGAAGTTGGCAGTAGAATGGTGGTTTATCAGAGGCTGAGCAGGGCTTTGGGGGGGGATGTTGGGAGTAGAATGGTGGTTTATCAGAGGCTGAGCAGGGTGGGGAGAGGAAGTTAGGAGTAGAATGGTGGTTTATCAGAGGCTGAGCGGGGTGGGGGGGAAGTTGGGAGTAGAATGGTGGTTTATCAGAGGCTGAGCAGGGCTGGGGGGATGTTGGAAGTGGAATGGTGGTTTATCAGAGGCTGAGCAGGGCGTGTAGGGGGGAAGTTGGGAGTAGAATGGTGGTTTTTCAGGGGCTGAGCAGGGCGGAGTGAGGGTTGAAAAGGGGGAACTATTCAGTGGGATAATGCTTCAGCAAGGAGAAATACATTCTGGTGATATGCTGCACAGCAAAGTGACAGCAGTTACTCCTAATGTAGTGCATGTCTTAAAACTGCTAAAATACTACATTTCAAATGTTTCACCATAATGTAATAAATATGTGAGGTGGAGGATATGTTATTTAACCTAATTTGTCCATTTCACAATATTTACATGTATTGTACCACATTGTACCCATATATATTTATCAATAAAAACAAAATTTTAAAAAGCGAGCTAAACAGATGTGCTAGATCTTCATCTAAAGACATTTCTGAGAAAAATATATCTGTTTTCTTTCAGAATAAATTTACAGTTAATAGATATTATGGTAACTAAAGTAAAGCAGATAATTTTGGCCATCAGCTTATACTGTGAGATAATCTCTTTTTGCTGACCTTGTAAAAGCTGCAGCAGATTAACCACAAGTAGGAAAGATTTTTATCATGATCAGGTAAAGGTTCTGCTTGCTTCTATTTTGAATAATATTGTCCCCCTAGAATCGCAAAGTGTGAATGCCTTTTATTTCAGAGGTCTAGCACTAAATGCTTTAGTCAGTTATATCGCGCATTCTGAAATAAGTACTTGTGCATTTGAGAAGGTACTATATATAATCATGTTTTTAATTTAACTCTCATATATGTCTACTTTTCTAGTTGAGAGTCTATATTTTATAGAGACCCTCCATATATATAAGTGCTTTTCTGATAGTCTATCCATTAAATTTCAAACATAAGTTAAGGCATAATTTTGCTTTTTTTTTTTTTATTATTGTTATTATATTTTAAGGCTAGTCAAGTGAAGCAGTGGGAGTGGAGAAGGAACTGCTTTAATTTTTATATATTGGTGTTACACACTGTATGGGGCAGGCTATATATTTGTTGGCTGAATTTTAGAAGCAAAGTGAAATATTTATTTCATATTTCATTAGATTTAGGGATGATGATTACTTTAAGGGGTTGTCGCTAGACTGAAAACACCACATCATCAATCACTTGGAAACAATATTTTGCCTATGTGTTTTGTTGACAAGAACTTTTATAGTGGCAATATAGCTCACAATTGAAATATGTGAAAAATGTGCAGAAAAAAGACAATATTTGTTATTAAGGGATATTTAGGCCTGAGATGCAGGATGCAAATATTTAAAACATACACCTTTTAAAGATTAGATTTAAA
This sequence comes from Trachypithecus francoisi, assembly GCF_009764315.1. Classification (NCBI taxonomy): domain Eukaryota; kingdom Metazoa; phylum Chordata; class Mammalia; order Primates; family Cercopithecidae; genus Trachypithecus; species Trachypithecus francoisi. The sequence continues at coordinate 53,623 of NW_022680771.1, forward strand.
ATGTAAATTGAAGCAGAGCACTTAGAAAAAGACATAGTATGTAATATAAAAGTCCTGGGTTTAAAATGTTAAAATACTAAATGAGAAAATATGCTTCTTGGGTAGCTTAAAATCGAATACGAGACAAAAAATTATTCAGAACTTTTTCTAAGATTAAAAACATGTAGACAGTTTCATTGATATAAAATGAAATAAATGTCTGGATATAACTTTAGTAGAATACAACAGGGAGACAAGAGCAAAGGGGAGGTGTATGCAGAATAAAGTGAACATATTATTCTAACAATGAGAGGACAGAATTGAATGATTGCTCTTGGAGACAAGGGATTTTGGTGTCTAAGTCAATGATGAATCTTTTGTGTGCAAGTGAGAAAATGGACCTTAAACCTGGTGGAGGAATAAAGGGTGGTGGAGGGCATGATTCTTTGTACACTAAACTGCTTTTAATGACTAATGAATTAATCATGAGTTCAAATGATTTTATGGAGGCCCTTTCTTTTTTATTTGATATTTCTGGACTGCTTTTCTCTTTGTATTTGCTCCATTTTTGCCTGCTTGAACAATTTTTCCCCGCAAAGTTTAGGAAACACTGTAACCACATGCTCCAGCATGATGTGATCCCTGAAAGCATTTGCAGCTAGGGGAGGAGGCAAAGGGGCTTCTCTTTCAACAAATGCACATGAATCTCGGTGAAAACTCAGAAGCTTAAACATGGTCCTCCTTGGGTCATGTGGCTACCCCAGGACCAGTCATTGCACCAGACATAGGAGATAGTCTCAAAAGCCAGGCTGGAGTCAAGGTTCTCTGGTGGAGTTTCCACTTGAGAAATGGGTTTTGTCAGGCTTTGTGTTTTCGTGTTACAGACATGACAGCCATGTATCTATCTATTCCACTTCCAGTGGAGATGAAAACCTAATGCATATGCCCATTCAAAGGATTTTACATGAATCTTCATAACAGCTTTACTTGCAACAGCCAAAACCTGAAAACAGTCTAAATGTCTACGGACAGGTGAATTTGTGACTGATAAACTTACTATGGTATATGTATATAATGAAATAATACTCCCTAGTAAGAACAGAACAATTGATAGATGTAGCAACATGAGTAAATCTCCAAAATAGTGATGCTGAGTGATGAAAAAGTATACCCACCCTATGATTTCATGTATTTGGAAATAAAAACTCACAGGGACTGCAGGTGGATCAGTGGTTGCCTGTGGTTGGGATGGGGATAGGCAAGAGAAAGTGAGTAGAAAAAACACAAAAAAACTTTGGTGGTAAAGGTAATGGATATGCTTTTTATTTGAATATGTTGTTTGTTTTACAGAGCTACAAATGCCAACAATCATAATAATGTACAATTGAAGTATGTGCAGTTTTTTGCTTGTAAATAAACCTTTTAAAAATTAACTGATACAAATTGACTTACATGACCAGAAATCTGTTGAAAACTCTCGTGTCTCCCCTATTTTATTCTTGTGTGCCCTTACAGACTGTGTGAACACACTTCTCATCTTACTGTTCTTTTATTTTATTTTATTTTTATTTTTTATTTTTATTTTTGAGACGGAGTCTCGCTTTGTCCCCCAGGCTGGAGTGCAGTGGCACCATCTCAGCTCACTGCAAGCTCCACCTCCTGGGTTCATGCCATTCTCCTGCCTCAGCCTCCGAGTAGCTGGGACTACAGGCACACACCACCATGCCCGGCTAATTTTTTGTATTTTTAGTAGAGACGGGGTTTCACCGTATTAGCCAGGGTGGTCTCGATCTCCTGACCTCGTGATCCGCCCGCCTCGGCCTCCCAAAGTGCTGGGATTACAGGCGTGAGCCACCGCGCCCGGCTTACTGTTCTTTTATGTCTACACTTTTCCAGGTAAATATCACTATCACCATAATTTCTTGCTTCTCTTTAGATCATTAGTAATTATGAGTAATGTATTGAAATGTTAAAAAATATGTTCATGCATTCAGAATCCTCTGCTCTCTCATCCACATAATAGGGAATTAAGCTGTCAACAATTACACAGAATATTGCTCCTTTTTTGTTTGTTTGTCTGTTTGTTATATGATGAAGTCTCGGTTGGTTACCCAGGCCAGAATGCAGTGGCACATTCTGGGCTCTCTGCAACCTCCACCTGTCGGGTTCAAGTGATTTTCCTGCTTCAACCTCCAGTGCAGCTGGGACTACAGGCATCTGCCATCATCCTCAACTAATTTTTGTGTTATTATTAGAGATGGGGTTTCACCATGTTGGCCAGGCTGGTCTTGAACCCCTGACCTCAGGTGATCTGCCCACCTTAGCCTCCCAAAGAGCTGGGATTGCAGGCATAAGCCACCACACCTGCCCAGAATATTGCTACTTTTTCAAATAGCTACAACTAACCCTCATCTGGACACCTTGAGTTGATCATAGCTTTGTAAAAGAGGGTAGCATTGTAAAAGTATAAAATTAGACTAATAATAAATAACATAGAATGCTTTCAGTATAAGACATATTAATGTCCTAAGCAAAAATAAAATAAATAAAGAAATAAATAAAACTGGAGGAATTCTATTATCTGACTTCATATTATACTACAGAATTATAGTAACCAAAAGAATATGGTACTGGCATAAAAACAGACCCACAGATCAAGGGAACAGAATAGAGAATGCAGTAACAAACCTACATAGCTACAGTGGACTCATTTTTGGCAAAGGTGCCAAGAACATACACTGGTGGTAAATGGTGTTGAAAAAACTGGATATCCACATGAAGAGGAATGAAAACAGACTAGTATCTCTCACAATATATGAAAGTAAAATCAAAGTTGATTAAAAATGTAAAGCTAAGACTCCAACAATAAAACTAGTACAAAAAATGTTTGAAGAAATTCTCCAGGACATTGGTCTGGGCAAAAATATCTTGAGCAATACCCCACAAGCACAGGCAGTCAAAACACAAATGGACAAATGGATCACACTAAGTTAAAAAGCTTCTGCCCAGAAAATGATACAATCAACAAAATTAAGAGACAATCCACAGAATGGGAGAAAATATTTGCAAACTACTCCTCCGACAAGGGATTAATAATCAGAATATATAAAAAGCTCGAACAGGCCGGCGCGGTGGCTCAAGCCTGTAATCCCAGCACTTTGGGAGGCCGAGAAGGGCGGATCACGAGGTCAGGAGATCGAGACCATCCTGGCTAACATGGTGAAACCCCGTCTCTACTAAAAAAAATACAAAAAACTAGCCGGGCGAGGTGGCGGGCGCCTGTAGTCCCAGCTACTCCAGAGGCTGAGGCAGGAGAATGGCGTAAACCCAGGAGGTGGAGCTTGCAGTGAGCTGAGATCCGGCCACTGCACTCCAGCCCGGGTGACAGAGCAAGACTCCGTCTCAAAAAAAAAAAAAAAAAAGCTCGAACAACTCTTTAAGAAACAATCTAATAACCTGGTTGAAAAAAGGGGCCAAAAGATTTGAACAGATATTTCTCAAAAGAAGACCTACAAATGGCAAACAGGTATAAGAAAGGGTGCTCCATATGACTGATCATCAGAGAAATGCAAATCAAAACTACAATGAGATATCATCTCACCACAGTTTAAATGACTTGTATGCAAAAGACAGGCAATAACAAAAGGTAGCAAGGATGCAGAGAAAAGGGAACCCTCGTCCACTGCTGCTGGGAATGTAAATTCGTAAAACCACTGAGGTGAACAGTTTGGAGGTTTCTCAATAAACTAAAAGTTGAGCTACCATATGATCTAGCAATCCCACTGCTGGGTGAATACCAAAACTAAAGGTAATCAGTATGTCAAATACATATCTGCACTCCCGTATTTGTTGCAGCACTGATTACAAAGCTAAAATTTGGAAGAAACTTTAGTGCCCATCAACAGAGGAATGGATAAAGAAAATGTAGTACATATATACAATGGAGGACTATTCAGTCATAACAAAGAGTAAGTTCCAGTCACTCTCAGTACCGCTGATGGAACATTATAGATCATTATGTTAGGTGAAATAAGCCAGGCACAAAAAGACAAATGTCACAAGTTCTCACTTATTTGTGGAATCTAAAATCAAAACAGACTCATGGACATAGAGAGTATAAGGATGGATATCAGAGGCTTGGAAAGGTAGTTGGGGCTGTTGGTAGGAAGGTGGGGATGGTCAACGGGCATAAAAATAGAGAGTTAATAAGACCTACTATTTGACAGCACAATAGGTTGACTCTATTCAATAAAAATTTAATTGTACATTTTGAAATAACTAAGACTGTAATTGAATATTTTATAACTTGAAGAATAAATGCTTGAGGGGAGGGATACGCCATTCCCCATGGTGTGCTTATTTCACATTGCAGGCCATATCCAAACATCTCATGGACCCCACAGATACATACACATACTGTGTACCCACAACATTTTTAAACAATCTACTACAATTTTTTAAATGGCACCTACTTTTTGTTACCTTCAACTGTTGTAAAATATACTCTATTCTTTATGATTAGCCCTGTCTGAAAACAAATTTTAAAAACAGTATTTAATACCAAATAAATGGACTAGGAGAAACTCACAAGAAAATGACAGAAATTGCTGCTACTTCTTCTAATTATTGAGATGGCATTTCTATATTTGTGAAATTACCTGTGATAGAAAATTGAATTGTTTCCAACATCATTATTTTTCATAATTAATCATGTTATATTGCTACTCCTTTAAAAGTAGCCTTTAAAATATTACCAACCTATTTTAAAGTCTACTTGCCAAACTATTAAACTATTCTTAAAAAGAAGTAATTTATTTAATTACCTAATTTCCTCAAGCAATGTCCTAATTCTCTCAAGCAATTATCTGATTTTCTCAAGCAATGGATATTATCAAGTTGCGCTGTTAACTGCTGAGAATCATCGTCTGCATATGAGATAAATCATCTGTCAGTCCTTTAAAGAAGACTTTATGAGCCATAGAGATAGTAGTCCAATCTGTATCACTGACTTTAAGTAGTGGATAATTGACACTCCATGTTGCCTGTAAGCCTATTTCACAGCAGCTGAGTGATCTTACATGTGCCTCTTGGAGCGCCATTTTCCTTATAACCCTTAGATGAATTCAGATTGACTGAGTTCTGTGTCAGTGGAAATTGCCAGAATTATATCATTGTGCTTTGGGTCTACACAGATTTCAGATGTTTAGAAAATAGCTGTTTTCCTTCTGGGTAATCATTTTCATGTGACCACTCTTGTCAGCATCTGCATTGGGCACATTTCCTAGGACCTCCCTTCTGCCTCTTTTAAAATATGAAAACAAAATCGATATAGCGCAGCAAGCCAGGGAAAGTCTACTTTGATTGACTTATGGCCGTAGTCACCCAGCAGTTCCTTCAGATGTGGCTTCCCAGGTCAGCCACTGAGCCCAGGCGCTGTCCTCCTGCCTGCAGAAGTGGCTCTGTGAGCCATTTGAGGAGAAAATGGGGGACTTTGTGCTTCAGCCCCAGGAGAACAGGGTGGAGATAGAGGAGCCCCTGGGCAACCTCAGGTTACCTGAAAACATGAGAGGACACAAGCGTGGGACCAAGTCTGTCACTAACCCATAAAGAACTCTCACGAAGCCGACTGGACACTCTGTCTGCGCACCTGCCTTTGCCGTGACCATGTGCAGAAATGCCTGGGGCACCACTGGGTCACCCCAGTGTTTTTATTTCTAGTCATTCCGAGGTTACTCCGCAGCAAAACACAGAGGCTGGCGGACACAGTGGAGCATCCTGCAGTATAGATCCGAAGCCGTGGAATCTCCAAAGGGCCATTTGACCGCCGTCCAGAAGCTCCAGCTCATGCTGGACGTCGCCCAGAAAGCCCAGATCGTCTTTGGCAAGACCTCCCAGAGACCAGGAACTCGCTCAGGGCGCGCGGCCTGAGATCACATCAGCTCTGGGGAGCCATCCTGGCCTTCTGCTTCTTCCCGGGCCGCCTTAAGGGGCTCGCCTCGCCCTGAGTCTCCCTGCTGGTGGCGCGGTGGTGCTTCTGGATGTCACCTCCAGGTTCTTTTGAGACTGCGGCTGGCACCCGGGGACTGGCACCTGTGGATTGGACTCCCCACGCTGGGATCACGGACCTCCAGCGCCGCTGCGGGCTGAAGGCGACCTCAACGTGGAGCTGCTGCCAGCGCCGCAGGCCCGAGGGAGGCCCAGGATGCTGCCTCTAGGCCCCAAGAAGGGCAGTTTCAGAAAGTCTTTGGCCTGATGGAAGGCGGTGCGGCTGAGAACGGCTGGCGGTGTTGCTTGGTAAACCGAGACCAAGAGGCCCACAGCCTCCATCAGGAACCAGGTACTTCTGCAAATCTGGGACTTCAAAGAGAAGTAATGGCATCAAGTTGACAGACACCAGGAACACCCAGAGGTCCCTGGTCTTGTCTGTCCTTCCGCGCTCAGGAGCGAGTATGGCCGCAGGGACGCCATCCGCCCACAAACCCATGGTGTTTGCTGCCACTGTGCGCGGAGATGCGCTCCCCGAGGTCACTGTCGGCCAGGACACGGGGATCACATCAGCCGAAGCATCCCACACTGACACTCAGTATTGACCTTCCCCGGACGTTGCTGGATTTTTTCCTTTTTAAAACAATTTGTAGTGGGAGAACAAAAAAGGGCATCCTCAGAGCTTTTGCAAAACTTCTCCTGGACCTGTGGTTTTATGGTGTTCACCTCTGCGTTGTACTGACCACTAATTGGCCAGAGCTCCTAAGGCCTATAAGGGTCTCCCTGCCCCACTGGACGCTTTAGACACCTCTGGGGGCCCCCGCCGCTCAGGAGGATAAAAGTCCTCAGGGGCCTGCTGCCGGGAGGAGGTGCAGACCTGCAGCCCCTGGCCATCGCGCCTTCCTCCATTCCAGACTGGAAAGAGACCTTGGCCTCCACCCCAGAGGCCCTCATGACCTTGGGACCCACACTTTAGAGGCCACGCGCATTTCCACTGCCAAAGCAATGACACAGGAGATGGAAATTCTTTTGCCTTCACTATCTGCCTAAGTAATTTCTCTATTAGAGCCCAGAGTGGTGGGGCCCACACTGCCAGCTGACACATGAAAGTGTGGCAACGATGTGGTGGTGTGTCCGTGTGGCAGCGTGGTGGTGTCTGTGGGCAATGTGTCCACCTTTCTGTGTGGTGGTGTGTCCGTGTGCAGTGTGTCCGCCTTTCTGTGTGGTGGTGTGTCCGTGTGCAGTGTGTCCGCCTTTCTGTGTGGTGGTGTGTCCGTGTGCAGTGTGTCCGCCTTTCTGTGTGGTGGTGTGTCCGTGGGCAGTGTGTCCGCCTTTCTGTGTGGTGGTGTGTGTCCGTGGGCAGTGTGTCCGCCTTTCTGTGTGGTGGTGTGTCCGTGTGCAGTGTGTCCGCCTTTCTGTGTGTGGTGTGTCTGTGTGGTGGTGTCCGTGTGCAGTGTGTCCGCCTTTCTGTGTGGTGGTGTGTCCGTGGGCAGTGTGTCCGCCTTTCTGTGTGGTGTGTGTCTGTGTGGTGGTGTCCGTGTGCAGTGTGTCCGCCTTTCTGTGTGTGGTGTGTCTGTGTGGTGTGTGTCCGTGTGCAGTGTGTCCGCCTTTCTGTGTGGTGGTGTGTCCGTGGGCAGTGTGTCCGCCTTTCTGTGTGGTGGTGTGTCCGTGTGCAGTGTGTCCGCCTTTCTGTGTGGTGGTGTGTCCGTGTGCAGTGTGTCCGCCTTTCTGTGTGGTGGTGTGTCCGTGGGCAGTGTGCCCGCATTTCTGTGTGGTGGTGTGTCTGTGTGCAGTGTGTCCGCATTTCTGTGCGGTGGTGTGTCTGTGTGGTGGTGTGTCTGTGTGGTGGTGTGTCTGTGTGCAGTGTGTCCGCATTTCTCTGTGGTGGTGTTTCCATGTGGCAGTGTCTGTGTGGTGCTGTGTCCATGTCGTGCTGTGTTCATAGATCTGCGTGGTGATGTCTCCATGTGACAGTGTGTTTGTGTATCCGTGTGACAGTGTGTCTGTGTGTCCTTGTGTCCGCATGGCAGCGTCTGTGGGGTGGTGTCTGACAGTGTGGAGGTGTGTCCGTGTCACAGTGTGGCGGTGTGTCTGTGTGTGTGGCAGTGTCCATGTGGCAGTGTCTGTGGGGTGGTGTCTGACAGTGTGGAGGTGTGTCCATGTCACAGTGTGGTGGTGTGTCTGTGTGTGTGGCAGTGTCCATGTGGCAGTGTCTGTGTGTGGTGGAGTCTGACAGTGTGGAGGTGTGTCCATGTCACAGTGTGGCGGTGTGTCTGTGTGTGTGGCAGTGTCCATGTGGCAGTGTCTGTGTGGTGGAGTCTGACAGTGTGGAGGTGTGTCCGTGTCACAGTGTGGCGGTGTGTCTGTGTGTGTGGCAGTGTCCATGTGGCAGTGTCTGTGTGTGGTGGAGTCTGACAGTGTGGAGGTGTGCCCGTGTCACAGTGTGGCGGTGTGTCTGTGTGTGTGGCAGTGTCCATGTGGCAGTGTCTGTGTGGTGTCTGACAGTGTGGAGGTGTGCCCGTGTCACAGTGTGGCGGTGTGTCTGTGTGTGTGGCAGTGTCCATGTGGCAGTGTCTGTGTGTGGTGTCTCACAGTGTGTAGGTGTGGCCATGTCACAGTGTAGCGGTGTCGTGTGTGTGTGGCAGTGTCCATGTGGCAGTGTCTGTGTGTGGTGTGTCTGACAGTGTGGAGGTGTGTCCATGTCACAGTGTGGTGGTGTGTCTGTGTGTGTGGCAGTGTCCATGTGGCAGTGTCTGTGTGTGGTGGAGTCTGACAGTGTGAGGTGTGTCCATGTCACAGTGTGGCGGTGTGTCTGTGTGTGTGGCAGTGTCCATGTGGCAGTGTCTGTGTGGTGGAGTCTGACAGTGTGGAGTGTGTCCGTGTCACAGTGTGGCGGTGTGTCTGTGGTGTGGCAGTGTCCATGTGGCAGTGTCTGTGTGTGGTGGAGTCTGACAGTGTGGAGTGTGTCCGTGTCACAGTGTGGCGGTGTGTCTTGTGTGTGGCAGTGTCCATGTGGCAGTGTCTGTGTGGTGTCTGACAGTGTGGAGGTGTGCCCGTGTCACAGTGTGGCGGTGTGTCTGTGTGTGTGGCAGTGTCCATGTGGCAGTGTCTGTGTGGTGGTGTCTCACAGTGTGTAGGTGTGGCCATGTCACAGTGTAGCGGTGTCTGTGTGTGTGTGGCAGTGTCCATGTGGCAGTGTCTGTGTGTGGTGGTGTCTGACAGTGTGGAGGTGTGGCCGTGTCACAGTGTGGCGGTGTGTGTGTGTGTGGCAGTGTCCATGTGGCAGTGTGTCTGTTCATGTGAGAGTGATGCTGTGTCCCTGGACAGTGTGGTGATGTCTGTGTGTCTGTGTGTCCCTGTGGTAGTGTGGTCGTGTGTCCTTATGGTGATGTCTCCGTGTGTCTGTGTCTGTGTGACAGTCTGGTGCTGTGCCTGTGTGATGACTTCTCCATATGTCTGTCTGTCCGTCCATGTCACAGTGTGGCAGTGTGTCCGTGTCGTAATGTCTCCGTGTGTCTGTACATGTGACAGTGTGGTGGTGTGTCCGTGTGTCCGTACGGTGATATCTCCATGTGTCTGTGTGTCTGTCCATGTGGCAGTGTCTGTGTGGTGGTGTCTTCGTGTGGTGCTGTGTCAGTGTGACAGTGTGGCGGTGTTCCTTCCCCAGTGTGTAGTGCTGGCACCTTGCCCTCTCAGCCCAGGATGCCCCAGAAGGCCCCAGCTTGGCGGGCAGGAGGTGGCTCCTGTGGAGGGAGGTGCAGGGAGCCCCGACAGCGGAGTTTGTGGGGTCCCCTGCATTGGGTGGGAGTGAGGAGAAAGGCACCCGGGCAGCCAGGACAAGCCTGGGCCTGCCCTAAGGAGGTGACCTGCTCTGGGCCTGCATTTCCTGGGCCCAGTACTCCAGCTCAGTCATCTTGTCCTGAGTCCTTCCTGGGCCTTGGAGAGTGCTGAGATTTGAAGAAGGGAAGGTCATCTTTGTTGCGGAAAGCCTGATGTGTTTCTCTATTGCTGTCACTTTTCAGCCTCATCTCTGGTGAAACATCAAACATCGGACACCTTCTGCGGAGAAAACTCCTGGAAGTAAATGTGGGGACTGGCAGGATCCAACCAGAGGAGTCACAGGCGGATTTCTGTTTGGTTGGAGATCTGCGTTTTTCCCTGTGGGTGGCGGAAGCGGAGCAGCTCTGCAGCGGGAAGGAAGGTGGGTTCTGTGTCACAGGAAGGTCCTGGCCTGGGGCGGAGGGGCGAGAGGGGATGGGCGGCCAGGGGCTGTGCAGGCCAAGGGGCAGTGTGCATCCCCCCTGCTGGTCGCCCAGGAGGAGGACAGGTCCTGGCTTGGCGGGATCAGAGGCAGCGAGGCTGCGGTCCTCGAACCAGGTGTGATGGCTGGCAGAGCCGTAGGCCATGGCGGAGGGGGACTCCCGGGCACCTGCTGTACATCCTCGAGACCAGGACACACACCGGCCTCTGGAGGCCAGGCGGAGCAAGCGAGGGGCGCCAGGCAAGGTTTGGGGTTCCCGCGGCGGGAGGTGGGTCCCTGGACCCTGGTATCCTGCTGCTGTCCGGAACATGGGCCGCCTTCCCTCGGGCGCGCCCCTCCAGGGTCGGGACCTCAGCACAGCTCCTGGCTGGTGAGAGGATGGGGCGGAGGCCTCAGGTCCCAGCTGGGTCTGCAGTTTCCGCCACTGGTGGAGGCGCCGGGCCGAGCTCAAGCTGTGCCCAGGCAGGAAACTCTCCGACCTTGCCAGCTTTCGCGCCAGCTTTGGTGACTCTCTCCAGCTCAGCTTCAACACCGTTCAACAGTTCTGTGTTCTCTATTATCACAAGAATTCTTTCTGTATTTGCTATCCTTTACCAAATAAGAATTGAAAGATGCATGTGGAGTGATATCACAGTTGAAACATTAAAAATATATAATTTCAAGTATTTAATTTTAATTTTCTAAGAAGTAAAATTATGACTCTAGTGCTAATATAAGATCAACACGTATCAACAGTGTTATTCAACTCAGTAAGCAATGAAGGTTCCAGTAATAGGTTCAAATCATTACAAGGAACATTAAAGTAGCTTTACAGCCAATGTTAAGGTCAGATCATTGGTTAGTTACAATACTGATTAGTATCCAACATAGTCAGAATCTGTCATCTTTGTGAGTTATCTCTTCCATGGCACAGAAATTATGCGTTTCTCTACTGTACAAAATATTTATCTTTTCTGCTACTTCTGCACATAAAAATATTGCTAGTCACAAAAGACCAGGATTGCACTGAAAAAAAAAAATCTGAGTACTATCTCTCACCTGTATTCATACTTCTTTTCTTCGTTTATGAAATATCTTTGAACTGCATTTTCTATCTGAAGGTCTGTGGAGAGAGAGAGTAAAATGAATAAAAGCATAGTAAGTGAATATTTTGATAACATTTACAGCTTTATTCATGTCTAATGAACATAAAACACACTACCAATATTTAAAGTGTAATGAGATGAATTTGATGTATACATGTGCCCATTAAACAATCACCATGAAGGGGTCAGTGAGCATATCCAGTACTCTCAAAGCTTCCCAGTTCCCCTTGGTAATGCACGCTCATACCTCTCAGGTGTGAAGTACTGAGCTACACACACACACACACACACACACACACACACTGGTATATCTAATTGTTTCAGAAGCATTTGTTGAAAATGTTATGTCCATGAATGCTCTAAGAACTTTATTAAAAACTAGCTGAAAGCTGATATACATGTGTATATCTATATTTGTACTACATCATCTTAAGTACTGTAACTTGATCAGTCTTGAAACCAGGTGCTGTTAATTCTCCCACAGCACCTGGTTTCAAAGTAATTGTTTCCTTTCAAAGTAATTTGCCTTTATAGGTCGTCTACCCATCGACGTACATTTCAGAATTTTAGTTTCTCAATTTCTAAAATAAGGAATACAGCTGTGATTTGATTGGAATTCTTATAGATCAATGTGGGAAGAATAGACATTTTAACAGTATTGAGATTTATGACTCATACATTCCATTGATTGAGGTCTCTTATTTATTTTAACAATATTTGTAGTTTCATAGTTTTCAAACGTTTCTCTTTTTTGCAGGTTTATCCCTAAGTACTACACGCGTTGATATTTGCAATAATATCAAAATTATGGTAATATTAATGTAAACGTTTTATTTTTTCCTCCAGTAATTGTCAGGTAGCTTTAAATCATAATTTAATTGTATGATACAACGGGCTTTTGAGAAACGTATACATATCGTATATATACATTTTTTTCAGTTTGGCAGATTGACTCCACTATCATTTCATAATTTAAAATTGCACTAATTACCGCCAGGCTGCTCTCAAGGACAATACATCAAAATATGTATCATGTTTCAGTTTATTTAGCATGATGAAACTCTCACATTGCACTTACTTTTGGAAACCTGCAATAAAACAATAATGTAAATATCAGCTCACAGGCGACATATGGGTACATGTGACAATTTTCTAAATATCGACGTTTCGCTATTTAATTCTAGGTTTATATTGTCAATTTTTTCCCTCCTCTTGAAACTCTCTTACGCTGCTTATTAAATTTTGGTTCAATTCTCTCCCTACTTTTTCCCCTAATCTACTTTCGAATATTTTAGTGATGTTCTGCTCCTTTTCATTTGGACACTTGTAAAAAGCTGTGTAATTTCTCCTTTGTATTAAAATGCAAATCCATATGCAAAATAAATGAGCGCAGGGACCAAACAGATGTTTGTGCAGCGTGTCCATGAGCAGTATTATCCACAATAATCAAAGGGAGGGAGCAGCCCATGTGAATATTGACGGATGAGTAGTTAAAAAAATGTGGTATATACAGCAACATCATAATATTCAGCCCAAAATATATTCTGAACATGCTATGAAATAGATGAAACTTTTAAGATATGCCAAGTGAAATAAGCCAGTCCGAGAAATTCAAACATTCTGTATCATGCCATTTCTGTGAGTTACTTAGTGAAATTTGTGGAGACAGAAAGTAGAATGGTGATTGCTAGGGGGAGGGGCAGGGAGAGGAATGGGAAGTTGGTGTTCAATGAGTACAGAGTTTTAGTTGGAGAAGAAGACAAGTTTTGGAGGTCTGTGGTGGTGGCTGTTGCACAACAGTGCAAACATACTTAATGCCACAAAACCGTGCACTTAAAGTGATTAAAAAGGTAAATCTTATGTTCTGTATACCTTTCCAGAATTATAAACCTGCAATCATAGTATAGAAATAGAACATGTTATATAGCTTTAGGTGATGATATTTTACACATTTGCACATAATTAGAATTTCAAAGCCTTAATTTCAGATAAGGTAGTCTAGGACAAAACAATATTGATGTAAGAAAGCCATAGGCAATGTTATTTTAAATCAGATTTACTGGAGAAATTTATTGAATGGTCAATTTTCTTTGCCAATATTACTGTATTCTTATTTCTAGTAACAGAAGTGTGAAAAAGCATCAAGGAAACATAAATTGCATTCTTTTTTTTTTTTTTTTTTTTTTTGAGACAGAGTCTCGCTCTGTCGCCCAGGCTGGAGTGCAGTGGCCGGATCTCAGCTCACTGCAAGCTCCGCCTCCGGGGTTCACGCCATTCTACTACCTCAGCCCCCAGAGTAGCTGGGACTACAGGCGCCCGCCACCTCGCCCGGCTAGATTTTTGTATTTTTTTAGTAGAGACGGGGTTTCACCGTATTAGCCAGGATGGTCTCGATCTCCTGACCTCGTGATCCGCCCGTCTCGGCCTCCCAAAGTGCTGGGATTACAGGCTTGAGCCACCGCGCCCCATAAATTGCATTCTCATACTGACTGCATACAATAGTTCTGAAAACAGTGGAAGTTATATTTATCCCCCATAAATAAAACATGAATAACAAAACAAAACAAAAATTAATAGGAGACAATTCAAATAATGGCGACCTGTTATTCCTATCTAGTTAAGTACTATTCTTTTCTAAGAGGAATTTGATATTTTAAATATATTATCTGAGATGTCTATATTTATATTTTGAGATGCTATACAAACTTGAGTCAGTGACATGGAATTTTATAAATCAAGAAGCTTATTCTGGAGCCATTTCTTTTGAAGTTTTCTCTGAACTACTAAAGAAGCATTAATGATCCATAAATTATATTATCTATATTTACAGCATTTAAAATGTGGTCAGCAGGAAATATTAGCTACAGAGTAAGCTAAATAAATTAAACATGGAATGAAGATTTGTCCTTAAATATAATTTACAAGCAGACTTTGATATTTGTTTTTCACAAGTGAAGCATTCTTATAAAGTGTCATGACCTTTTGGGGGAACCTCTGGGAAAAATCAAGAAACTCTGAAGCTACACTCTCCCTAACTCTCTTTACAGGGAGCTCCCGTAGCTCCTACAGAAATGAGTGGCTGAGATTCTTGATTGCATAGCAGAACTTCTCATCCCAACCCTTTCCCTTTTTAGTGTCTGTGTATCAGTATAAAAGTTCTGTAAACTGTAGTTCCTTATTTTAATCCCAAAGCACAGTAACAATATATTTCATCCTAGGGTTGGCAGTTTCTGTGAGTGTTTTGTTTAATTCTCAAAACTCTATCTACAGGATTCTAAAGAGCCTAAAAAGTACAATATTTTAAAAAGGGGAAAGAGACAAAGGGAAAGAAAATAAAATCAATAGCCGATTCTGTCACTGTTATTAAACACCAGAATACCTTTCTGTTAATCTAATTAAAATTCGTGACATTGTTTAGCATTTATGTCTTGAACAAAAGTTTGGAATCCTGAAAAAGAAATTTAATTTGCTAATAAATAAATTTGAGTTGAGTTGAAATCCTTATATATTACTTCAAATAAGAACAGAAGATGAATTATGATATAGAAAATTCTGTCTCTCATTGTCCAAAATCTAATAGTTAAAATGAACTTATTGAATAATACTATTTGCCAGGCATGTGGCTTACATCTGGAATCCCAATACTTTGGGAGGCAAAGGCAGGTGGATTGTTTGAGCTCAGGAGTTACAGACCAGGTTCGGCAGTATGGTGAAACCCAATCTTGAAAAAAAAAAAAAAAAGCCAGGTATGGTGACTTGCCTGTAGTCCCAGATACTCAGGAGGATGAGGTGGGAGGATAACATGAGCCTGGGGAAGCTGGGGCTGCAGTGCACCATGATTGTGCCACTGCACTCCAGCTTGGGCAACAGACTGAGACCCTGTCTCAAAGAAAGAAAGAGAAAGAGAATGACAGAACAAGAGAAAGAAAGCAAGAAAGCAGGAAGGAAGGAAGGAAGGAAGGAAGGAAGGAGAAAGGAAGGAAGGAAGGAAAAATAATGTTTTTGGTGCCAATAATCTTTGTGAAATCATACGTGGAATTTTGCTTTAATGAAATAGATTTAACTAAGTTGTGACACGATTTAAGTGTACTGACCCTAGCAATCAGAGGCCTCCGAATCCCCACAATGACCTGACAGTTTTGTTTGACAATTGATTCTCCTATCATACATACAGCATAGTCAGAATTTCAGAACTCCAACTTTCCCTATGCTATTTGTGCACATTGCTTAACATTTCTAAGACTCGATATTTTTACTCTTAAAATACTACTAATATTAGTACCTAGTTTTTATCATATAATGTGTATCAAAAGCATTATACTTTCAGGCAGATAGCAGTTTCTCAGTAAATATTTGCTAATGTTTTAGTACAAACAGGAAAATTGGATTGTGATATTTATGACACGTTGATTCTCCTTCTAGAAATATTTAATTGTTTCTAAAACTTGTTTTCAAGTAGAGCAGTATTTTGTGTTCAAATTGAAAATACTATATGTTCATACTTTTTTTAAAAAAAAGTATTGCTTGAATATTTTCATTAAAAAAGTATTCGTAAATGAGCTTGAGCCAGGAGGACAGGAGGGATCAGTAAAATAAGGCTTTGTGGCATAGGAGACATTTGGTGGAGAGCTTTCAGCTCAAATAAGACTTGAAAAAAAAGAGAGAATTTTTATAACAAATGTAAAGGCAGGATTTACCCTGATGAGCTTGTGAAGAAAATACACAGTGTAATGTAATTCAAAAGAGACTAATCAGTCAAAGTAGTTTTGAAGGGAATATCTTGAAGAGAGAGAACCTAAAATGAAGATCAGGTATGTACTTATTTTAATAATCTACCCGAGAGATAGAAAGCACTGAGTTTTTTTAATTGATCACAAAGGGAAATTCGTTTCAAGAACCATTCTTTGTTCAGCCTAAAGCAGATTTTACATTTTGAAACAATGACATTGTTTGTTCTAAGTAGATAATATCCGAATTCGTGTCTATATGAATAATTCTGTTCTCAATAAAAACACTTTATTCACACAACTGATGATTCTCTGCATTTGATTTAGTGCTGAAAGGCCAAAGGGAGACTGATAAAATTTTAGAGTTGCAAGCAGCTTAAAGGGAAAATCATGATCATATTCAACTCATCATGACTGAAATAAGAAAACAAAGCAAAAAATAAATAAGAAAAAAATTGACTACATGAACATTTGCTTCTCTCCTAAGAATCAAAATCCTTAATTTGCTGTGGCATAAAAGCATCTAGGTCCACAAGCCATGCAAAAGTCTACTGTTTCTGGGAGATAAGAAGAAGCGAAACACATCAGTTTTCAGAGAAGGTTAAGAAACCTCTCACATCCTACTCCACCCCACCTGAGACCAGGCAAAGGATCACTGCTTCTGGGGGACAGATGGAGGAAAAATACTTCCCCATCAGGAGAGGAACAAGGATTGTTTCGGGGTCCAGGATTTTGCACTAATGCAGAGTCGTGCTACTGTGGTAAAGGGTTGGAAAGTCTCCATCCAGTGACCACAGACAAAGGTGCATTGTTCCTATGGAAGGAGAAAGAAAAGAGCTTGCCCTTATTGTGGGTTTGAAAACTTTCAATGATATAAATCAAAGGTTTTCTACCACTGAGGTGGCAAGAAGCAAGGTATTATTTCTTCCTCAAAAACCAACACAGGTAAGTGACAGTTTGACTCCCACTGGAATAAGAGTCGCGAAGTGCTAAAAATATCCCTTCTCTGAGAGTCTGGTGATGAAACTGGCTCCAAAATAACATGAATCATTCCTCTGCCCCCAACCTGAATTTTCTGCCTAGTCACACACACACACAAGAAATGATGTTCTACAGTTAGAGAGGAACAAGAAAGTGGAGAGAGACCCTCTCTGTGACATAGGTGGTAAGGACTACCGGAAGGTAACTGTGGAACAGGAGCATTGGCATATGCCCTCCAGAGCCTAAGGCCCCACACAGGGCACATGGTATGGCAGCCTACTGCTGCAGAAATTTAAGTTACATGGTTCACTGAATGTTTCAGACACCACAGCAAAAACCAACCTTTGTTCCTGCCCGCACTAATAGCATGACACAAGCCAAAATGAAACAGAAACATAAAACAATCTTGACATAAATAATCATCTCGTGAGCTACTGTTTTTGTACATCTGATGATTTGCATTTTTTAGAAATTGGGAGACACATAAAAGCAAATTAGAAATTTGAGTTATGAGTTATAATATTTTCAAAAGATAAAAAGTCAACAGAATCAAATTCAGAGATAATTCAGATGTTGGAACTAAATGCAAGTAATTTAAAATAATAATGATCAAAATGTTAAAGGATCTAGTTAAAAAAAAGACATGCATGGAAAAATGAGGAATTTCAGCAGAGATGGGAACAGTAAAAGGCAAAAGCTAGAAATAAGTGAAAGCTTGAGAACAGAGATGAAGAATTACATCCTCAAGCTGATTAGCAGACTGGTCATCAGAGTTAAGAAAGAAGCAGTAAATTTTATAATAGGTCAACACAAGTTATTCGAATGGCAGCACAAAGGGAGGAAAGAGAAAAACAAAATAATCCAATGAACCAAGCAAATAAAATACTATAGTGCATCCAAGAATTCTCTGGAATTAGTTAATATGAAATTAACTAAAATGCAATTACTTGGAATTCCAGAAGGAGATTAAAAACAGAGTGTGAGAGAAGAAAACTTTGAAAAAGATGACTGAGGACACCAAGTAACCTCAAAAAGCTCCAAGAAAGATTAATACAAAATTTAAAGAACGCTAGAATAATCACACTAGTCTAACTGCTGAAAACCAAAGATTAGCATAAATCTTGAATTCAGTCACAGAAAAATAGGAACATTGTGTACAGAGATAAACAGAAACAAACATTACAGTGAACTGCTGGTCAGCAACTCTGCAAGTCAGAAACCAATGATACAAATTTTTAAATAACTGAAAAAAGTCAGTCCCCAATCTTATAATTAAATGAAGACATTTTCAGATTAACCCTGGAAGATTCCCTTGCTAACAGGTCTGCACTAAAATAAATGTCAAAATGATTTCTTGAGGCAAAAGGAATATGGAAGCAGATGAAAGTTGAAACTACACCAAGAAATAAAGAGTGCCAGGGAAGATATAAAGATATGTAGCCCAATTATTTTACATTGCTCTAAAGATCATGGATTGTCTACATTTTTTTTTTTTTTTTTTTTTGAGACGGAGTCTCGCTCTGTCGCCCAGGCTGGAGTGCAGTGGCCGGATCTCAGTTCACTGCAAGCTCCGCCTCCCGGGTTCCCGCCATTCTCCTGCCTCAGCCTCCCGAGTAGCGGGGACTACAGGCGCCGCCACCTCGCCCGGCTAATTTTTTGTATTTTTTTAGTAGAGACGGGGTTTCACTGTGTTAGCCAGGATGGTCTGGATCTCCTGACCTCGTGATCCGCCCGCCTCGGCCTCCCAAAGTGCTGGGATTACAGGCTTGAGCCACCGCGCCCGGCCTACATTTTTTTTTAAAAAAGAGTAACTTCACATCATGGAATTCATAATATTTGAGACTATAATGCATGACATATATAGTGTAAAGCAGGGAGGAAAGAGAAACATACATTTTAAGGTTTTTATACCATAGTCAATATAATACAAATTATAGGTTACTGTAATAAGGTAGAATAGGTATTGAAATCTCTAGAGAAACAATGAACATTTTAAAAAGATTATATGTGCATTAATGTTTTCATAGAACTTCTAGCTTTTATTTATTTGTTTTTATTTATTTTATTTTATTTTATTTTATTTATTTATTTTAGAGACGCAGTCTTGACCTGGAGTACAATGGCGTGATCTCAGCTCACTACAACCTCCACCTCCCAGGTTCCGATGATTTTCCTGCCTCAGCCTCCCAAGTAGCTGGGATTACAGGTGCATAGTGTGTGGATATTTTCTTCCATTCTGTAGGCTGTCTGTTTGATCCCTTGATAGCTTCTCATGCTGTGCAGAAGCAGCTCTTTAGTTTAATTAAATCACACTTGTCAGTTTTCATTTTGCTGGCAATTGTTTTTTGAGTACTTACCCACAAATTCATTGCCAAGTGCAATGTCCAGAAGAATATTTCCTAGTTTTTCTTCCAGGATTTTTATAGTCAGAGGAAGTAATCTTATGCCAATGGGTCTTATCAATCAAATGACTCCACAGTGAGACTCATTACTCTGAAAAATTAATCTTGTTATAATGATGGAAATATAAATATTTGAAAGTAAAAGCAGATGCCACCTTTTTGCTAGAATTCTACAAGGCAAATTGCTATAAGAGAGGCAGAGGAAATATATATATATCTCCAAAATATAATTTGCAGTGAAATAAATGAAAGCACATTATAAATAAACTTACCTGATTTTACAAACTAACCTGTAAAGGGATTTCTACTCATTTTTCTATTGCCTGCATTGCCCTTTCTTCTAGATTCAATGTATAATTTTGTACATCATCACCAATTTGTCTTCACCAGTGTGTTGTTTCCATATGCTTCTTAAGATTTAATATTTCTTCTTCCAACATATTTTTATCCTCCTCAAGTTTTTTACATTCCTGTGGTACTTTTTTCGTAGATAATAACTCCCATTGAATAACTTGATTTTATTTAGTCAAATAGACATATTTTGAAGATACAGCTCCCAGCTGTGTTGTAAGATCATCAAACTACATTAATAAAATAATACAGCTTGATAATGGAGGCTGAGAACAATCTCATACAAAACCAGTAACACATTTTGAAATACATTTACTTGCAATAAAATGTTATGTATAATACGCATTCTTTAAATGTTAACCCTTAAGTTACTCAGAAATTCAAGAATAAAGTAAAAGCCACCATGAGTCACAATCATACATTCTTTACTATCGTCTTTGCCACAGAACTTCTGCACTTGATCTTTCTTTTATTGTTCTGATAATTTGTGTTTGTTCCTCCTTAAATGGTTCCAAGTTAATCCTTTTTAGAAAGTCTCAAACCCCCTTCTCTCATCATCATGCCCCAAAATTTGTCAAAAAAAAGTTTCAGAGATATTATATTGAGTTATTGAGACCAAAGTCAACAAATGGATCTTAGAATAAGACTTTGAAAACAATGTAATACTCTATGCTAGGCATGGTGGCTCATGCCTGTAATCCCAGCACTTTAGGAGGCTGTGGCAGAAAGATCACTTGAGGATGGGAATTTGAGACCAGCCAGAGCAACACAGTGATACCATACTCTCAACAACAACAACAACAAAACCACATTTAGAAAACTAGCCAGGCATGGTGCCTCATGCTTGTAGCTCCTACTAGTTGGGAGACCAAGGGAAAATGATGGATGGGACTCAGAGTTCATGGCGGTGGTGAATTATGACAAAATCACAGCACTTCTGCCTGGATAAGAGGCAAAGACCCTATCTCAAAAAACCACAAAATAATCATATAAATAAGGATTCTAATGCCATAAGCCTTTCCCTAGGCTGTAAATGTTCTATGCTAATTGGAATTGCATTTTAAAACATAAAGTCCTCCTCAAGATGGCTTGTGGAGGTAACCAAGAAGCCCGCTGTGCCATACAAGCCCGGAGGCATGGACTGGAGCCCTAAAGCAAGCATACACCCTGCCACTGAGCCTGCTGCTCATGTCCTCTGTCTGGCTTCATTTGCAGCACAGTTGTTGCACTGAGGCTTGTGCATACCTGGCAAGGCCAAGCTGGATCAAAGAGCAATGAGCCAACTCTGCAAGTGTGTGCCAGGAGCCGGTGGACCAGCCACCAACCTCACTTGCTGCCGTTCAGGGTACCTCATTTCTTCTATCCTAAAGGTAGGGCCTCAGTGCCATCTGCTTTTCCTCAGGCCTCTGCTCCAGCAGCCATCAGGTGGCAAGCCCTCAGGCTGTGGGAATCTGACCATCCCTGCTTCCTTCAGTGGGTGAGGTTGGTGACTGGTCCAGCTGCTACACGCACACCCTTGCCAAGGTGGCAGGTTGCTCTTTGAGCCAGTTTGGCCTTGCCTGTCATGCACAGGCCCCAGCTACCCACGTGCTGCTCTGAGTGAGCTTGTCATGCCTGAGGCCAAATTCTAAGTCTGGAAAGGGCCACAGAAAGCCTAGACCCCTGGATTGCAATCCTGGCTGCTTTCTGCACTTGAATGTAAAGTCCTCCTTCAGACGGCCTGTGGTCTGCTTCTTGGCAACAAAGAAGCCCGCAGGGCCATCTGAGCCCTGAGGAATTGAGTGGAGCCCTAAAGGCAGAGCACACCCTACTCCTGAGCCTGATGCTCCTTTCCTCTAAATGGCTCCATTTGTAAGACAATTGTTGCACTGAGGCTTGTGCATGCCAGGCAAGGCCAAGCCAGCTCAAAGAGCAACCAACCACCTCTGCAAGGCTGTGACAGGAGCCGGTGGACCAGCCACCAACCTCACTCGCTGCCGGTCAGCATACATCATTTCTTCTACCCTAGAGGTAAGGCCTCAGTGCCACCTGTTTTTCCTCAAGCCTCTGCTAAATCAGCCATCAGGTGGCAGCCACTCAGTCTGTTGGAATCTGGCCATCCGTGCTTCCTCGAGTGGGTGAGGTTGGTGGCTGCTCCATCTGCTCCAGGAGCACCCTTGCAGAGGTGGCTGGCTGCTCTTTGAGCCAGCTTGGCCTTACCTGGCATGCACAGACGGCAGGTACCAAAGTGCTGTTCTGAGTGAGCTTGTGCTGCTTGAGGCCAAATTCTAAGTCTGGCCAGGGCCTCAGAAGGCCTAGGCCCCTGGGTGGAAATCCTGGCTGCTTTCTGCACTTGAATATAAAGTTCTCTTCAAATTAGTCTATGGTCTACCTCTTCCCAATGAAGAAGCCTGCACTGCCATCTGAGCCCTGAGGAATTGACTGGAGCCCTAAAAGCAGCGTACACCCTGCTCCTGAGCCTGCTCCTCTTTTCCTCAATATGGCTCCATTCGTAAGACAATAGTTGCACTGAGGCTTGTGCATGCCAGGCAAGGCCACGCTGGATCAAAGAGCAACCAGCCACCTCTGCAAGGGTGTGCCAGGAGCCAGTGGACGAGCCACCATTCTCACTCACTGCCGGTCAGAGTATATCATTTCTTCTACCCTAGAGGTAAGGCCTCAGTGCCATCTGCTTTTCCTCAAGCCTATGCTACATCAGCCATCAGGAGGCAGTCACTCAGGCTGTGGGAACCTGGCATCCCTGCTTCCTTCCCTGGGTGAGGTTGGTGGCTGTTCCAAGTGCTCCAGGCACATCCTTGCAGAGGTGGCTGGTTGCCCTTTCAGCCAGCTTGGTCTTGCCTGGCATGCACATACCACAACTACCCACATGCTGCTCTGAGTGAGCTTATCCTGCCTGGGGCCAAATTCTAATTCTGGCCAGGGCCACAGAAGGCCTAAGCCTGTGGGGGTGAAATCCTGGCTACTTACTTTATTTGAACATAAAGTCCTCCTCAAGACGGCCAATGGACCAGCCTCCAACCTCACTCGTTAACGATCAGGGTACCTCATTTCTTCTACCCTAGAGGTAAGGCCTCAGTCTCATCTGCTTTTTCTCAGGCCTCTGCTCCGTCAGCCATCAGGTGGCAGCCAGTCCAGCTGTTGGGACCTGCCCATCCCTACTTCCTTAATGGGTGAGGTTGGTGGCTGGTGCAATTGCTCCAGGTGCACCCTTGCAGAAGGGGCTGGTTGGTCTTTGAGCCAGGATGGCCTTGCCTTGCATGCACATGCCCCAGTTGCTCCAAGTGATCTTGTCCTTCCTAGGGCCAAATTCTAAGTCTGGCCAGGACCACAGAAAGCCGAGTCCCTTGGGTTTAAATCCTGGCTGCTTTCTGCATTTGAACATAAAGTCCTCCTCAAGATGGCCTGTGGTCTCCCTATTTGCAACCAAGAAGCCTGCAGTGCCATCTGAGCCCTGAGGAATTGACTGGAGCCCTAAAGGCAGCCCACATGCTGCTCCTGAGCCTGCTGCTCATTTCCTCCATATGGCTCCATTTGTAAGACAATTGTTGCACTGAGGCTTGTGCATGCCAGGCAAGGCCAAGCTGGCTCAAAGAGCAACCAGCCACCTCTGCAAGGGTGTGCCAGGAGTCGGTGGAGCAGCCACCAACCTCACTCACTGCCGCTCATGGTACATCAGTTCTACCCTAGAGGTAGGGCCCCAGTGCCATCTGCTTTTCCTCAGGCCTCTGCTCCATCAGCCATCAGGTGTCAGTCAGTCTGGCTGTTGGAACGTGGCCATCTCTCCTTCCTTGAATGGGTGAGGTTGGTGGCTGTTTCACCTGTTCCAGGCATACCCTTGCAGACGTGGCTGGTTGCTCCTGGAGCCAGCCTGGCCTTGCCTGGCATGCACAGACCCCAGCTACTGCCATGCTGCTCCGAGTGAGCTTGTCCTGCCTGGGGCCAAATTCTAAATCTGGCCAGGGCCTCAGAAGGCCGAGTCCACTGGATGGAAATCCTGGCTGCTTTCTGCACTTGAACATAAAGTTGTCCTCAAGATGGCCTGTGGTCTGCCTCTTGGCAGTCAAGAAGCCTGCAGTGCCATATGAGTCCTGAGGGATGGACTGGAGCCCCAAAGGGAGCACACACCCTGCTCCTGAGCCTGCTGCTCCTTTTCTCTGTGTGGCTCCATTTGAAGCACAGTTGTTGCACTGAGGCTTGTGCATGTGGGGCAAGGCCAAGCTGACTCTAAGAGCAACCAGCCACTTCTCCAAGGGTGTGCCAGGAGCTGGTGAACCAGCCACCAACCCCACTGACTGCCGGTCGGGTACATCAGTTCCTCTACCCTAGAGGTAGGGCCCCAGTGTGTTCTGATTTTCCTCAGGCCTCAGCTCCATCAGCCATCAGGTGGCAGACAGTCCGGCTGTTGGAACCTGGCCATCCCTGCTTCCTTGAGTGGGTGAGGTTGGTGGCTACTGCAACTGATCCAGGTGCACCCTTGCAGAGGTGACTGGTTGCTCTTTGAGCTAGCTTGGTGTTCCCTGGAATGCACAGACCCCAGGCACCAACATGCTGCTCTGAGTGAGCTTGTCCTGCCTGGGGTGAAATTCTAAGTCTTGCCAGGGCCACAGAAGACCTAGGCCCCTGGGTGGAAATCCTGGCTGCTTTCTGCACTTGAACATAAAGTCCTCCTGAATATGGCCTGTCGTCTGACCCTTGGCAGCAAAGAAGCCCAGAATGCCATCTGAGTCCTGAGGAATGAGTGGAACCCTAAAGGCAGTGCACACCCTGCTCCTGAGCCTGCTGCTCATTTCCTCTATATGGCTCCATTTGTAAGACAATTGTCACAATGAGGTTTTGTATGCAGGACAAGGCCAAGCTGGCTCTAGGAGCAACCAACCACCTCTGCAAGGGTGTGCCAGGAGCTAATGGACCAGTCACCAATCTCACTGCCGGTCAGGGTACATCATTTCTTCTATCCCAGGGGTAAGGCCTCAGTGCCATCTGCTTTTCCTCAGGTCTCTGCTCCATCAGCCATCAGGTGGCAGCCACTCAGGGTGTTGGAATCTGGCCATCCCTGCTTCCTTGAGTGGGTGAGGTTGGTGGCTGCTCCACCTGCTCCAGGGGCACCCTTGCAGAGGTGGCTGGTTGCCCTGTGAGCCAGCTTGGCCTTGCCTGGCATGCACAGACCACAGGTACCGAAGTGCTGCTCTGAGTGAGCTTGTCCTGCCTGAGGCCAAACTCTAAGTCTGGTCAGGGCCACAGAAGACCTAGGCCCCTGGGTGGAAATCCTTTCTGCTTCCTGCACTTGAATATAAAGTCCTCCTCAAGACGGACCGTGTTCTGCCTCTTGGCAAAGAAGAAGCCCACAGTGCCATCTGAGCACTGAGGAATTGATTGGAGCCCTAAAGGCAGCGCACACCCTGCTCCTGAGCCTGCTGCTCTTTTCCTCAATATGGCTCCATTTGTAAGACAATTGTTGCACTGAGGCTTGTTCATGCCAGGCAAGGCCAAGCTGGATCAAAGAGCAACCAGCCACCTCTGCAAGGGTGTGCCAGGAGCAGGTGGACCAGCAACCAACCTCACTCACTGCCGCTCGTGTACCTCAATTCTTCTACTCTAGAGGTAAGGCCTCAGTGCCATCTGCTTTTCCTCAGGCCTCTGTTCTGTCAGCCATCAAGTGGCAGCCAGTCCGGCTTTTGGTACCTGGCCATCCCTCCTTCCTTGAGTGGGTGAGGTTGGCGGCTCGTGCAACTGCTCCTGGCACACCCTTGCAGAGGTGGCTGGTTGCTCTTTGAGCCAGGATGGCCTTGCCTTTCATGCACATGCCCCAGCTGCTCCGAGTGATCTTGTGCTGCCTGGGGCCAAATTATAAATCTGTCCAGGGCCACAGAAGGCAGGGTCCTCAGGCCTTTACTCCATCAGCACCTGCTCCATGTGCACCTTTGCAGAGGTGGCTGGTTGCTCTTTGAGCCAGCTTGGCCTTGCCTGGCATGCACAGAATGCAGGTACCAAAGTGCTGCTCTCAGTGAGCTTGTCCTGCCTGAGGCCAAATTCTAAGTATGGCCAGGGCCACAGAAGTCCTAGGCCCCTGGGTGGAAATCCTGACGGCTCTCTGCACTTGAATATAAAGTCCTCCTCAAGACGGCCTGTGGTCTACCTCTTCATAATGAAGAAGCCCGCAGAGCTATCTGAGCCCTGAGGAATTGACTGGAGCCCTAAAGGCAGCGCACACCCTGCTCCAGAGATTGCTGCTCATTTCCTCTCTATGACTCCATTTGTAAGACAGTTGTTGCACTGAGGCTTGTGCATGCCGGGCAAGGCCAAGCTAGCTTGCAACCAGCCAACTCTGCAAGGGTGTGCCAGGAGCTTGTGGACCAGCCTCCAACCTCACTCACTGCCGCTCGTGTACCTCATGTCTTCTACCCTAGACGTAAGGCCTCAGTGCCATCTGCTTTTCCACAGGCCTCTGCTCCATCAGCCATCAGGTGGCAGCCAGTCTGGCTGTTGGGACCTGGCCATCCCTACTTCCCTGAGTGGGTGAGGTTGGACGCTGGTGCAACTGCTCCAGGCACACCATTTCAGAGGTGGATGTTTGCTCTTTGAGCCACCATAGCCTTGTCTTGCATGAACATGCCCCAGCTGTTCCAAGTGATCTTGTCCTGCTTGGGGCCAAATTTTACATCTGCCGAGGGTCACAGAAGGCAGGGTCCTCAGGCCTCTGCTCCATCAGCACCTGCTTCAGGCGCACCCTTGCAGAGGTGGCTGGTTGCTCTTTGAGCCAGCTTGGCCTTACCTGGTGTGCACAGACCGCAGGTACCCATGTGCTACTCTGAGTGAGCTTGTCCTGCCTGTGGCCACATTCAAAGTCTGGCCGGGGCCACAGATTGCTTAGTCCCTGAATTGCAATCCTGGCTGCTTTCTGCACTTGAACATAAAGTCCTCCTCAAGACAGCCTGTGGTCTGCCTCTTGGCAACAAAGAAGCCCACAGTGCCACCTGAGCCCTGAGGAATTGACTCGTGTTTTAAAGGCAGCGCACACCCTGCTCCAGAGATTGCTGCTCATTTCCTCTACATGTCTCCATTTGTAAGACAATTGTTGCACTGAGGCTTGTGCATGCCCAGTAAGGCCAAGCTGGCTCAAAGACCAACCAGACACCTCTGCAAGGGTGTGCCAAGAGCCAGTGGACCAGCGACCAATCACACTTGCCACTGGTCAGGGTATATCATTTCCTCTACCCTAGAGGTAAGGCCTCAGTGTCATCTGCTTTTCCTCAGGCCTCTGCTACATTAGCCATCAGGAGGCAGCCACTCAGGCTTCGGGAACATGGCCATCCCTGCTTCCTTCAGTGGGTGACATTCAAGGCTGGTCCAACTGCTACAGATGCACCATTGCAGAGGTAGCTCATTGCCCTTTGAACCATGCTGGCCTTACCTGGCATGCACATACCCCAGCTATCCACATGCTGCTCCGAGTGACCTTGTCCTGCCTGGAGCCAAATTCTAAGTCTGGCCAGGGCCACAGAAGGCCGAGTCCCTTGGGTTTAAATCCTGGCTGCTTTCTTCACTTGAACATAATGCACAGGTCACCAACCTCACTCACTGCCGCTTATGGTGCATCAGTTCTACCCTAGAGGTAGGGCCCCAGTGCCATCTGCTTTTCCTCAGACGTCTGCTTTTTCAGCCATCAGGTGGCAGCCACTCAGGCCGTTGGAATCTGGCCATCCCTGCTTCCTTGAGTGGGTGAAGTTGGTGACTCCTCCACCTGCTCCAGGAGCACCCTTGCAGAGGTGGCTGGTTGCTCTTTGAGCCAGTTTGGCCTTGCCTGGCATGCACAGACCGCAGGTACCAAAGTGCTGTCCTGAGTGAGCTTGTCCTCCCTGAGGCCAAACTCTAAGTCTGGTCAGGGCCACAGAAGACCTAGGCCCCTGGGTGGAAATCCTTTCTGCTTCCTGCATTTGAATATAAAGTCCTCCTCAAGATGGCCCGTGTTCTGCCTCTTGGCAAAGAAGAAGCCCACAGTGCCATCTGAGCACCGAGGACTTGACTGGAGCCCTAAAGGCACCACACACCCTGCTCCTGAGCCTGCTGCTCTTTTCCTCAATATGGCTCCATTTGTAAGACAATTGTAGCACTGAGGCTTGTGCATGCCAGGCAAGGCCAAGCTGACTCAAAGAGCAACCAGCCACCTCTGCAAGGGTGTGTAAGGAGCAGGTGGACCAGCAACCAACCTCACTCACTGCCGCTCGTGTACCTCAATTCTTCTACCCTAGAGGTAAGGCCTCAGTGCCATCTGCTTTTCCTCAGGCCTCTGCTCCGTCAGCCATCAAGTGGCAGCCAGTTCAGCTTTTGGGACCTGGCCATCCCTACTTCCTTGAGTGGGTGAGGTTGGCGGCTGGTGCAACTGCTCCTGGCACACCCTTGCAGAGGTGGCTAGTTGCTCTTTGAGCCAGGATGACCTTGCCTTTCATGCACATGCCCCAGCTGCTCCGAGTGATCTTGTGCTGCCTGGGACCAAATTTTAAATATGCTCAGGGCCACAGAAGGCAGAGTCCTCAGGCCTCTACTCCATCAGCATCTGCTCCAGGCACACCTTTGCAGAGGTGGCTGGTTGCTCTTTGAGCCAGCTTGGCCTTGCCTGGCATGCACAGACCGCAGGTACCCATGTGCTGCGCTGAGTCAGCTTGTCCTGCCTACGGTCAAATCTAAGCCTGGCCAGGGCCACGGAATGCCTAGTCCCCTGAATTGCAATCCTGGCTGCTTTCTGCACTTGAGCATAAAGTTCTCCTCAAGACGGCCTGTGGTCAGACTCTTGGCAAGGAAGAAGCCCGCAGTGCCATCTGAGCCCTGAGGAATTAACTGGAGTCTTAAATGCAAAGCACACCCTGTGCCAGAGCTTACTGCTCATATCCTCTATATGGCTCCCTTTGTAAGACAATTGTTGCACTGAGGCTTGTGCATGCCAGGCAAGGCCAAGCTGACTCAAAGAGCAACCAACCACCTCTGCAAGAGTGTGCCAGGAGCAGGTGGACCAGCCACCAACCTCATCACTGCCGGACATGGTAAATCCTTTCTTCTATCCTAAAGGTAGGGACACAGTGCCAACTGCTTTTCCTCAGTGCTCTGCTCCATCAGCCATCAGGTGGCAGTCACTCAGGCTGTCGGAACCTGGCCATCCCTGCTTTCTTGAGAGGGTGAAGTTGGTGGCTGAACCGCCTGCTCCAGGCGCACCTTTGCAGAGGTGACTGGTTGCTGTTTGCGCCAGCCTGGACTTGCCTGGCATGCACAGGCCCCAGAAACTGACACTGCTCCGTGTGAGCTTGTCCTGCCTGGGGCCAAATTCTAAGTCTGGCCAGGACCACAGAAGGCCTAGGCCCCTGGGTGGAAATCCTGGCTGCTTTCTGCACTTGAATATAAAGTCCTCCTCAAGATAGCCTATGGTCTACCTCTTCACAATGAAGAAGCCCGCAGTGCCATCTGAGCCCTGAGGAATTGACTGGAACTCTAAAGACAGCGCACACCCTGCTCCTGAGCCTGCTGTTCATTTCCTCTATATGACTCCATTTGTAAGATAGTTGTTGCACTGAGGCTTGTGCATGCCAGGCAAGGCCAAGCTGGCTTGCAACCAGCCAACTCTGCAAGGGTGTGCCAGGAGCCTGTGGACCAGCCACCAACCTCACTCACTGATGGTCAGTGTACCTCATTTCTTCTACCCTAGAGGTAAGGCCTCAGTGCCATCTACTTTTCCTCAAGCCTCTGCTCTGTCAGCCATCAGGTGGCAGCCAGTCCGGCTGTTGGGACCTGGCCATCCCTACTTCCTTGAGTGGGTGAGGTTGGTGGCTGGTGCAACTGCTCCAGGGGCACCCTTGCAGAGGTGGCTGGTTGGTCTTTGAGCCAGGATGGCCTTGCCTGGCATGCACATGCCCCAGCTGCTCCAAGTGATATTGTCCTTCCTAGGGCCAAATTCTAAGTCTGACCAGGGCCATAGAAGGCCGAGTCCCTTGGGTTTAAATCCTGGCTGCTTTCTGCACTTGAACATAAAGTCCTCCTCAAGATGGCCCGTGGTCTCCTTGTTTGTAACAAGAAGCCTGCAGTGCCATCTGAGCCCTGAGGAATTGACTGGATCCCTAAAGGCAGTACACACCCTGCTCCTGAGCCTGCTACTCCTTTCCTCTATATGGCTCCATTTGTAAGACAATTGTTGCACTGAGGCTTGTGCATGCCAGGCAAGGCCAAGTTGGCTCAAAGAGCAACCAGCCATCTCTACAAGGGTGTGTCAGGAGCCGGTGGACCAGCCACCAACCTCACTCACTGCCGCTCATGGTACATCAGTTCTACCCTAGAGGTAGGGCCCCAGTGCCATCTGCTTTTCCTCAGGTCTCTGCTCCTTCAGCCATCAGGTGTCAGTCACTCAGTCTGTTGGAATCTGGCCATCCCTGCTTCCTTGAGTGGGTGAGGTTGGTGGCTACTCCACCTGCTCCAGGGGCACCCTTGCAGAGGTGGCTGGTTGCTCTTTCAGCCAGCCTGGCCTTGCCTGGCATGCACAGACCGCAGGTACCAACGTGCTGCTCTGAGTGAGCTTTTCCTGCCTGAGGCCAAATTCTAAGTCTGCCCAGGGCCACAGAAGCCAAGTCCACTGGATGGAAATCCTGGCTGCTTTCTGCACTTGAACATAAAGTCCTCCTCAAGATAGCCTGTGGTCTGCCTCTTGGCAACCAAGAAGCCTGTAGTGCCATATGAGCCCTGAGGGATGGACTGGAGCCCCAAGGCAGCTCACACCCTGCTCCTGAGCCTGCTGCTCCTTTTCTCTGTGTGGCTCCATTTGAAGCACAGTTGTTGCACTGAGGCTTGTGCATGCCAGTCTAGGCCAAGCTGGCTCAAAGAGAAACCAGCCATGTCTGCAGGGATCCGCCTGGAGCAGGTGGACCACTAGCCAACTTGACCCACCAGGGAAGCAGGGAGTGCATGTTTGTAACACGCATTTCACTGAAAGTATCTTTCTCCACGGTTGATGGCCTAGGTTTGCTTCTAGGGTTTTTTTTTATGGTTTTAGGTCTTGTGTTTAACTCTTTAATGCATCTTAAGTTAATTTTTGTATTAAGTGTAAGGGAATGGCCCAGTTTCAGTTTTCTGCATATGGCTGGCCAGTTTTCCCAACACCATTTATTGAACAGGGAATCCTTTCCCCATTGCTTGTTTTTGTCAGCTTTGTCAAAGATCAGATGGTTTTAGGTGTGTGGTGTCATTTCTGAGGTCTCTGTTCTGTTCCATTGGTCTATATATCTGGATTGGTACCAGTACCATGCTGTTTTGATTACTGTAGCCTTGCAGAATAGTTTTAAGTCAGGTACTGTGATGTCTCCAGCTTTGTGCTTTTTGCTTAGGATTCCCTTGGCTGTCTGGGCTCTTTTCTGGTTCCACGTGAAATTTAAAGTAGTTTTTCAAATACTTTGAAGAAAGTCAGTGGTAGCTCAATGGGGATAGTACTGAGTCTATAGATTACTTTAGGTGGTATGGCACTCAGGCACAGAAATGTCCTTGTGTATGGCAATACGATTCAGGACATAGGCCTGGGCAAAGACTTCATCACTAGAACACCAAAAGCAATGGCAACCAAAGCCAAAATTGACAAATGGGATCTAATTAAACTACAGTGTCTGCAGAGCAAATGAAACAATCATCAGAGTGAACGGGCAACCCACAGAATGAGAGAAAATTATTGCAATCTCTCCATCTGACAAAGGGCTAATATACATAATCTACAAAGAACTTAAAGAAATTTACAAGAGAAAAACAAAGAACCCCATCAAAAAGTGGGCAAAGATATGAACAGACACTTCCCAAAGAAGACATTTATGCAGCCAACGAACATGTGAAGCAAAGCACATCACCACTGGTCATTAGAGAAATGGAAAGCAAAATCACAATGAGATACAATCTCACGTCACTTATAATGGCCATCATTAAAAAATTGGGAAACAATAGATGTTGGAGAGGATGTGGAGAAAGAGGAATGCTTTTACACTGTTGGTGGGAGTATAAATTAGTTCAACAATTGCGGAAGACAGTGTGATGATTCCTCAAGGATCTATAACTAGAAATAGTATTTGGCCCAGCGATCCCATTACTGGGTATATACCCCCAAAATTATAAACCGTTCTAATGTAAAGACACATGCACACGTATGTTTATTGCAGCACTGTTGACAGCAGCACAGACTGGAACCAACCCAAATGCCCATCAAGAATAGACTGGATAAAGAAAATGTGGCATATATGCATCATGGAGTACTATGCAGCCACAATAATGGATGAGTTCATATCCTTTGCAGGGACATGGATGAAGCTGGAAACCATCATTCTCAGCAAACTAACACAAAAACAGAAAACCAAACACCACGCGTTCTCACTCATAAGTGGGAGTTGAACAATGAGAACACATGGACACAGGAAGGGGAACATCACACACCAGGGCCTGTCAGGGTGGGGAGCTAGGAGAGGGATGGCATTAGCAGAAATCCATAATGTAGATCACGGACTGATGGAGGCAGCAAGCCAGCAGGGCATGTGTATACCCATAAAACAATCCTGCATGTTCTGCACATATACCACAGAATTTAAAGTATAATTTTAAAAAAAGGAAATTTGCTTTTAAGTAAACTTTTAATCATAGAACTTTAAAAAAAAAAATCCTTTTGAATCTTTTACTACCACATCATAGCTTGGACAAACTGCTGATATTTTAAAAGTAACACAAACATCACACAGAAAGAACTAGACTTAGGAACCAAACTCAGGTTTCTGTAGTTAACAGGCAGAATCTTAACACTGGGTCACCAAGACTATTCCTTCAGCCTGGCCTTGGCTAGCAAAGATGGCCTTGTTATGTAGGTGAGCCCGCTTATGTACAAACAAAAAAAATAAAATAAAAAGTATTTTCTGATCACTGGAATTTATTTTTTTCATTTTTGCAGCCACAGGACTTTTAGCCAATTCAGATGCCTTGCTCCCCACAATTTGGAACATTCCCTTGGATTTGACCGAGTCAGGAAGAGATGGGAGAAAAGTGAAACAACAACAATAAAACCCCAAACACAAACAAACACAAAGAATTGAGCAAAACAAACAAATGCACCATTCACATGATTACTGACTGTTCTCATGGTAAGGAGAAATTAAAAGCAGCTGGTGGATAATCGTCAATTTTAGTCATTAGAAAAAATTTTAAGACAAAATTCTAATTCAGCTACTTACCTGGAAATAAGGCTCAGGCTGGTGATCGTTCTCTGCCATCTTAGAAGCTGGAAAAAACTGACACTCACCTTTCCTTTCAGAAGCAAGCTGAAACTCAGGAAAGGAGGTGCCTGCTCTCCATCGCCATGGAAGCAGGAAAACTTGCCTTCGTTGTTGGAAATGAGTAAAACTTCAGACAAGGACTTGTACAGCAAAATCAACTTTAGATCGCAACCAAATTTTGGGAGATCAGGAACTCTCTGCAGGGGAGAAGCTCCCCAACCTCAGCAAATTATCCTATTGGTTTGGGCAATAAAGATTGCCCCGGTTGGTATCAATCAATAATGAGATTTATCAAAGGTCAGGACCACCTTTGTAATCTCCTTCTTTTTTTTCTTTTCTTTGAGATGGAGTCTCGCTCAGTCACCCAGGCTGGAGTGCAGTGGCGCGATCCCAGCTCACTGCAAGCTCCGACTCCCAGGTTCATGCCACTCTCCTGCCTCAGCCTCCCGAGTAGCTGGGACTACAGGCACCCGCCACCGTGCCTGGCTAATTTTTTGTATTTTTAGTAGAGACGGGGTTTCACCATGTTAGCCAGGATGGTCTCGATCTCCTGACCTCGAGATCTGCCTGCCTCGGCCTCCCAAAGTGCTGGGATTACAGGCGTGAGCCACCGCGCCTAGCCCTCTGTCTTTTTTTTTTATCTTTATTGCTATAGTCCGGTTGGTCAGGAACTAGGAGTGCAACACTTGCTTTTTTCTGTTTTCCATTTGCTTGAAATATTTTTCTCCATTCCTTTCTTTTGAGCTTATGTATGGCAGTGCATGCAAGATGGGTTTCTTGAAGACGGCATACTCATATGGGTCTTGGTTCTTTATCCAGCTTGCCCCCATGTCTTTCAATTGGAGCACTTAGCCCATTTCCATTTAAGGTTAGTCATGGTATGTGTGGATTTGATCCTGTCGTCATGCTGTCGGCTGGTGATTTTGCAGACTTGTGTATGTGGTTGGTTTTTGGCATCACTGGACTGTGTACTTCAGTGCGTTTTTGTACTGGCTGGTGATGGTCTTTTCTTTCCATATTTAGTGCTTCCTTCAGGAGCTCTTGTAAGATAGATCTGGTGATAATGGATTCCCTCAGCATTTGTTTGTCTGAAAAGGATCTTATTTCTCCTTCACTTATGATGCTTCATTTTGCTGGACATGAAATTCTGGGTTGAAATTTCTTTTCTTTAAGAAGTTGAGTATCTTTTCTGGTTTGTCGGGTTTCAGCTGAGAGGTCTGCTAAGTCTGATGGAATTCCCTTTGTAGGTGACCTTGCCTTTCTCCCCAGCTGCACTTAACATATTTTTTTTTCATTTTGACCTTGGAAAATCTGATGACTGTGTGTCTTGGGGATGATCTTCTCGTAGCATATCTTACTGAGGTTCTCTGGATTTCCTGAATTTGAATGTTGGCCGTCTGGTTAGGTTGGGGATCTTCTCATGAATGATATTCTGAAGTATGTTTTCTAAGTTGGTTCCATTCTCCTCATCCCTTTCAGGTACATTAATTCATCACAGATTTGGTCACTTATATCATCCCATATTTCTCAGATGTTTTGTTCATTGCTTTTCATTCTTTTTTTCCCCATTCTTGTCTGCTTGTTTTATTTCAGAAAGCCAGTTTTCAAGATCTGGGATTCTTTCCTCTGCTTCGTCTGTTCTGCTGGGTGGTTTTGCACATGAGATGGAGCTGGTCAGACCTCTGCCGTCTTTAGTCTGTTTGCCTCTCCCAGGACTCCAGCTTGGGCACACCTGCTTACAGGGCACTCTCGGGTGCCCACACACACTACAATAATTTTCATAATGCCATCACACACAATCACCATGTGACTGCATTATGAAAATTCTTGTAGTGTGGTTTACAGCTCTATCAGGTCAGTTATGGTTTTCTCTGTACTGCCTATTTTGTCTGGCATCTCCTGCAGTGTTGTACAATGATTTTTAGCTTCCTTGTATTGGATGACAACGTACTTCTTTCACTCAGTGAACTTTATTCCTACCCATATCCTGAACTCTGCTTGTATCATTTCACACATCTCAGCCTCAGCCCAGTTCTGAACACTTGCTGGAGAGCTGATGCAGTCATTTGGAGGAAAGCAGGCATGCTGACTTTCTGAGTTCTCAGTGTTCTTGCACAGATCCTTTCTCATCTTTATGGGCTTATCCTCCTTCAGTCGTTGAGGTTGCTGACCTTTGGACAGGGTATTTTTCTTTTATTATATCTGATGACCTTGAGGATTTGATTGTGGTGTAAGGTGGATTCAGCCAACTGGTTTTGTTTTTGGAGGATTTTAGGGGGCCAACATGCAGCTCCCAATTCCTGAACTGTGTGCTTTAACTCTGGGGAACATGTATTGGGCCCCATCTTTGTTCTCTGGCTCCTCGAGGTTTGGAGTCCACTGCACTGAGGGGATCCAAGTGCGGCAGCTGCGGCGGAATGCCAGCGGATGCAGAAGTCCCTGCCTCCCTGCGAGTGGTCACCAGGGGGTGGAGGCAAGACAGCTGGGGTGTGGGCCAGGGGGCCCCTGCTGACTATCTGTGCTGTTACACTGGAGGCAGTGCTGGTTTGGGGTGGGCTGCTGGCCAGTGCATGTCTGGGTGCCTTCTCTGAGCCTCCCCACCCAAAGCAACAGTGGTCGCTCAGGGTGTAAGAAGGTCCCTTTTTCTCTGCACAGCATTACCTCAAGGGTGAGATGTTGACAGGGGTGGGGTTTTTGGCTCTGTTCCAATCACAGCTTCATCTTCAGTGGCTGTTGGTGTGGGTTGGGGTGTGTGCTGCACTCCCATGTGCTGTCAGGGCAAGTACAGAAAACACCCACCTGTGTAAACACACACAGCAAAGTGATGTGGGAAGTTTCCATATAAAGAGCTGCAGTATGGAGAGGTGATGTGCAGGCTGCTGTGTGGCTGTAGGGGCCCCCTTGCTGCAACTCTCCACTGATCAGGCACGGTCCACTGGTACAGAAGCTATGGTGTGTGCACCCGAGAGTGTCCTGTAAGCAGGTATGGCCTGGCTGGGGTCCTGGGAGTGGCAAGCTGACTAAGGGGTGCTGAGGTCAGACCAGCCCCACCTGATGTGCAAAACTGCCCAGCAGAGATCAGGTCTCGGAGAACTCTCTCAAAAGTGAACCCCCAGCACAGCACAACTGCTCTACACAAACATGGCCAGACTTCTTTTTTAAGCAAGTCCCCCCTTTAAAGAAGGTAACTCTTAGACCTGATCTGTGCTGGGCAATCTTGCACATGAGACAGGGCTGGTCTGACCGCAGCACTCCTTAAGTGCTGGGATAAAGTGTCTCATAAGAGCAAGTGGAGCCTAGAGAGATAGCTGTCCCTGCCCTCTGGGCTGCATGTCAGCTGACTTGTTGCTCTACAACTTTCCTTGTCTCCTGGAGGCTCCACCCCAGAGAGATGTAAGCTAGCAGTTATTTAATGTAATCACCCCAGGATGGAGGGTCTGTGCTGTGAGCCCAAGCCAGGGTTCCCTGTCTGGTGATGAGCAGTGGACGGTGTGTGGTACTCATGGGAGATGGACTGGTGTGTTCCTTGGGTCAACTGCAGCTTGTTGGAGGTGTGGATATGGCACTTAGGGTCTTTGCTCCCTTGATATTCTGAGGGAAGCAAGGGCAGTTCCACTGCAGAGGCAGCGGCACAGAGGATTTCAGCTGCTCCTGGAAGCTCAGTCCAGGGAATTGCCAAGTTGCTACAGGCTTGATAGTTCCAGTGGGGGGCTGGCTGGAGACCCAGGTCAGGAGGGCCTGCCCACCGAGGAGATAAGATATGGAAATGGGCACCCACATAACAGTCTGGCCACTTTTCCGTGGGGCTGCTGTGGTATGCTGGGGGTCCACTCCAGTCCCCAGTTGCCCCCTATTTTCCAGTGCCTGAAAGTATCAGCAGAGAAGTCTGCAAAAAGGCAAAGATGATAGCCTGCCCCTTCCTCTGGGAACTCTGCACCTCGGAGGCATGAACCTGTTGCCAATCTGTACACACCTGTAGGATGTGGCTGGAGGCAAG